>NW_028252893.1:0-121076 GCF_964263255.1 Lissotriton vulgaris
CCTGTCGCAGCGCGGAAACGTTCATTTGCATTGTATCTCACCGTAGTGCGCGTGAGTCTCTGCTGGTGTGGACTGCGGTCCCGCTCTAATTTTCTTTTAAAATCATTCTTTTCTATTGGTTTAACTGTTGGGCTCCACTTGTGTTTCACTTCCGCCTGCGGCACTACTTGCACTGATTGGGTGGACTTGCCCCATCAGATGCGAGGTCAGGAGGAGCCATTTGTGCCCACTGGCCATTTCAGGCCGGTCACAGTGTGGACATGTGCAGCGGGTACGCCACTGGCACGCCGAAGGCTCGCCCAAGGCAAGCTCATCTGCACCCGTCCATGCCTGGACGTCGCCAGGCGCCAGGCACTCTGCTCATTTGGGCACCTAGAGACAGGTCTACTCCTCCAAGGAGCTTTGCTCATTGAGAGCCACAATGAATCTCTGTCTTAATCAGGTTTGAGACTCAGTTGATCGCACGTTCTGCTGTGAACATTGCGATTACAAAATCAAAATTTATAGCCATGGATAATCCCGGGGGGCGTGGCTTGGCCGGGAGCGATGGCAGCTGTGTTCTAAGCTCGCTCCGGCCAGCCCTGTTAATATCCTGATCACATGTCCTGCCCTGAGCGTTGCTACTTGACCCACCGTTTCCTGTTGGCGACCCTCCGATATCCGTGGGGGCTCCCAGAGCATTGCGCGGCGACCCGAGGCGTGGGTGCGGCCTGGTAAGCATCCGAGAAGGTGGAGTCGGAGCCTGGCGTTCCGTGCCTGGCCAAGGCTGTGGTTCTCGGGCCGGCAATGGGGTGCTGGTGCGCCGGCTCGGCGCCCCTCTCATTATCCCGCCAGGAGGAGGCTGCGCATTCCGGGAGTGCACGGCAGACGACCACGCTCCCTAGCTCTGCTGTTGGGGCCCTGAGTGTTTGGGCCAGCCGAGGGGAGCCGGGAGAACGGGCGAGAGCAGTTGACCGGCCCCATGGAGGACAGCGGCCACCTTGGGTGCCCCGGGCTTACAGCGGTGCCTGCAGCTGGCAGTATCCTTGGACTGGCCACCTGCCGTGAGTGTGGCTGACGGCGCTGCATGGCTCTGCTGTGGGGCTACTGACTTTACGGGCCAGAGGAGGCGCTCGGAGAGAGCGGGCGAGACTGTTTGTGCGACCCGGTGGTGACGGCGGCTGTCTTCTGTACCCTGGGCGGCTCACGGTGTTTCTCGCGGGCCGCGGCAAAGGAGCGGCCCGCTGCTACCAATTACCGAGTCGTAGCACCGGCACCGAGAGGCACATAGAGGCGGCCACATTGAGACAAACTGGGCCCGAGGTGGTGTTTACCCCCCTGCCGAGCAACGAGGCGGCCTTCCGCTTTCCACGGTTGGTGGAGCAGGGAGATTCGGTGTGCTGCTATCTGGTGACCCTAAGCGGCCTGCTGGGACGCCTGGCCAGAGTTCGGGGACCTGGGCAATCAACGTACTGGACCTGGCCAGCGGTGGTGAGTTGGAGGTGGCGTGATGTGGGGCTGTGGGCACAGGGAGTCAGGGGGTGAGGGCGTCTGCTCTTCCCCTCTCCCCCTCCCAACATTTTGCCTGGATCTCCCGTCGTGTGGTGGTGGCCCTGACTCTGGTGTGCTCGGCGGCCTAATCGGCAGCGATGATTGTGGGTGCGGTGGCCGCGGCAGACTGGTGTGGCTGTGTATGCGATCTGGTCCTGGAGAGGTCCGGAGGCTGCAATCCGGGGGCTTGCGGGAGTGCGTCGGTGGTCGGTATGGGCCACAGTGCACGGACTAGAGTGGGGTCCCTTGGTGGAGGACGAGAATTGGCTTGCTGCCTTCCCGATTGGCCCATCAGATCTCTGGTTTGCCGGCTCTGACGGGAGTCGGGGTGAGGATTCCTATCGCCACACACATCATATATGGCCACGATGACGCGGGATCGCACAGGTGGCGGACACTCTAAGCAAGGGACCCTTGATAAATTTACAGAGGTGGGCCAGGCAGCAGGTGGCAGGGGGCCACAAAACTCAGCGCCTGATAATGCGGCGCTGCTGGCAGACATAACACAGTCCAGGGACATGCTGGATGCCAAGATTTGGGCTGTTGGGTCCGACGTTATGCTGCTCCGTCAAGACTTGAGGAACGCAGTGGAGAGGATCACCGGCACCGAGACTCGCATTTCTGAGGTGGAAGATGACATGTCCATGCTCAAGAAGAAGGTAGCAGACATGGAAAAGATTCAAAAGGGCCTAGCTTTGAGGGTCGAGGATGCAGAAGGGCGTGCTCGGTGGAACAACCTACGTTTCGTGGGATTTCCAGAGGGCTGTGAAGGCGACAACGCGGAGCGCTTTCTGGCCCAGTGGCTGGAGATCTGGCTTCCCTCAGATGCTCTATCTTGCTGCTTCATTGTGGAGCGGGCCCACCAGGCTCTCACACAGAAGCCCCCAGCTGGAGCACACCCGCGGCCAATCATTGCCAAATTTCCGAACTATGCGGACCGGGATACCATTTTGCGGCAGGCAAGGGGGAAGGCCTCTCTCACCTATGACAATTTCACCATCCTTATCTTCCCGGACTACACACGGCTGGTGCAGCAGCAGCGCCAATCTTTCCTTGCGGATAAGGCCCGTCTCCGAGGCCTCAACCTCCAGTATGCCTTTGTCTACCCGGCACGGTTACGAGTCATCTATAAGTCCCGCACGCTGTTCTTTGATTCCCCCGAGGAAGTCTTCCAGTGGACAGATGAGACAGTGAAACTTCGAGTCAACACGGCTCAGGGGGGAGAATCGGACTACTCAGAACAGCAGCAGGAGGTGACATGAAGCATGGAACTCTTGTCTAGAACTTTGTAGGTAGTAATCATGGACGCTCAGGCGCTCAGGTACTGGGAGGCTGGGAGCCTGCCCCAGCAGGAGTGGGTGGGAGGGAGTGGGAACCCCGTTGTTATGGGTTGTCACTTGGGGATCCATTGGAGGGGGTGGTTCTTGTTCCCCCGTTGGGGACTAGGCTGCGATCTGACCGCGACAGGTGCTTCCATGTTTGGGAGGTACAGGGTGGGGGGTGGAGGGGAGGTTTGGTGTTTGGAATGCGGGGGTGCGAGGGGATTGTTAGCGCATGTTATGCTGCTATATGTTGGTCATGTTCTTTGCATGCTGAGTCACCAGGACACTAGTAGCTTCCACAGTAATATGGTCCTATGTCCGCTGCGGAGGGGGAGGGACGGGTAGGCCCTGGCTCCTGCGTATACTGAGTTGAAATGTGCAGGGGTGTTGGACAAGGTGAAATGGGGTGCGGTCTTCCAATATGCAAAGAGGGCGGGGGTGGACGTATTATTACTTCAGGAGACACATCTGCTCGGCACGAAGGCACTGTGCCTCCAACGGTTTGGATTCACTCAAGTGTACCACTCAGGCTTCATGTGTGGATCTAGGGGAGTTGCTATTCTTATATTTCATCGGGTTTCCTATGTGCATGATAGACTCTGCACTGACACACAGGGCAGATATGTTTTTGTGCAGGGCAGGGTGGGGAGAGACAGGGTGACCCTAGGTACTGTATATGCCCCGGCACCACTGCAGTGGCCCCTTGTGGAGAAGCTTATGTCCCTTTGGGGCGCCATGCCTGATACCCTTTCAATTGTAGGGGGGGTACTGGAATGATGTCATGGACCTGGGCAGTGACAGGTGGCGTAGTAGGGTGATCGATGGGGGAGGGGGGTGGAGGTACCCACCACCAAACTATATGCCCTGGCTACAGGTCTGGATTGGATGGATGCCTGGAGGTACCGACATGGTTCACGTAAGGAATACACATATTTCTCAGCGGTACACAACTCATTTTCCAGACTAGACTACATATTTGTTCCAAGGGGGCTGGCCCATAGATTCCTATTGGTGGCAGTGTGTGGAAATCGCTCTCACAAGAAACTTTTTTTGCTATAAAGACGACCTGTTCCTACAAGTGACGGGTACGTCAATGGGGGCGACAATGGCACCTAGCCTTGCCTGTATCTACGTGGGCCAATTTGAGGAGCACATCATCGAATCTGACATCAATCCCTTCAGAGGCCATATACGCCTCTGGAGGCAATATATTGATGATGTGCTCCTCCTTTGGACAGGGGAAGAGGCAGCCCTGGTCCAATTTTTAAATTGGCTAAACATTCAAGATATGAGCCTCCGCTTTACCTGGAATTATCATCACACAAATGCGGTCTATCTTGATCTGGACATCGAGGCATGTGGAGGGGGCTTTCGAACAAGTGTGCATCAAAAGCCCACCGATAGAAACTCACTGCTATCATACCGGTCATACCATCCGAGAGCAATTAAGGGATAATCTCCCTGTGGGACAATTTCTCAGGTACAGGCGAAATTGCTCATCCACTGAACTATATAAGGAACAAGCAGGAGTTCTGAGTTCGAAATTGGAAGCCTGTGACTACCCACGGAGAGTAGTCAAACAAGCTCAAAAGAGAGCCTTGAATACACCCAGAGCGGTCTTGTTAGAGACACGAGTCAAAGAAAAGTCAGACTGTCTACCTGTGGTCATGACCTATGATCCCATGGCCACAAAGACCCGCCAATCTATTAGGAAACACTGGTCTCTACTTTCAACAGCGGATTTTAAGATGCCTCCACCACGTTTTGCCTTTCGAAGAGCAAGTAACCTGAAAGACAAACTGGTTCACACCAGAAGCATTGGACGACCAGAAGCTGAGAACACTACCATCCCTAAAGGACACTTCCCATATGGGAGTTGTTCAGTATGCCCCTTGACAAAGAAAACCACCACTGTGACTCTTCAATCTGGAAAAACTTGGTCGCTGAATCACTTTAGTAACTGCAACACAACCAACGTGGTATATAGACTAAGATGTGAGTGTGGATTGGAGTACATCGGACTTACCACACGTAAGATCAAACTCTGCATCCAAGAGCATGTCAGTACAATAAGGATTGGAAAACTGACTACCAAGCTAGTGCAACATTGCCACCGCAATAAACACACTTTTACGTGGGTAGTGTTGGAGAGAGTGATGGGCGATGCGCAATCTGTGGAAAGACGCTTAATTACTAAGGAGGCACGCTGGATATATCAAGAGCAAAGTGAACAGAAAGGGCTGAACGAACTACTGGAATGGAACAAGTTACGTTAAATCATCTGAGTAGCTGTCTCCGAGCGCAGTAGTCTGCTGCCCCCCTAACTCCTGGTACCTCTCCATCTTAAACTAAAGGTAAATTACCTTTGTTAATTAACATTTATTGAAGGTATACATAAAATTGTAACATCCACATTTAAGATTGAGATATTTATAACACCTTCTCTGCTGAGGCTGAACATGTGATATGTCCACATTAGTAAGATTGAGATATTTATAACAGCTTCTCTGCTTAGGCTGAACAGGTGATATGTCCACATTAGTTAATAACATATTGCCAGCCTTGTGCCTTATGATACTGTGCCTTATGATTCTTGCACCGACATGGAGATGAATTAAGGTGGGCAACCAGTATTACCTCTATCTCGACTAAGACAGTGTTGACAATGTTACATCACCCCTAGACTTTACTAATATGGCAACCGCTCTGATAAAACTATGCCTTAAATCGGTTGGCTCTGCAATAACAACTCCGGAATATCCTGTAATTCAGCAGACTTCACCATTAGTAAATACCGAAATTATTTATAGACATCGACAATAAAGTGTACGTCTAGGCGATCTACATCCTCCGTACACCGAAAGTGTAGTTCTGTGCAGATTCGCTACTTGTACATTTTACATTAAAATATAGGTGCACATTAAAGGATTATACACGCTTTGCCTCCCGATCCTATCTATCATTAGGGATAGGGGTCTGTTTACATATGGCCGCGTTCTTCCCCTGAAGACCGGCACTCTAGCAGCATGGGAGTCATCTAACCCTAGGGACCAATCAGAGCACTCGAATACCGGCAGCCGGGTCCCGCGTCACCTGACATCGCGGACCAATCGCAGTGCGCGAAAATCGGCACTGACGCCGGTAAATGATCAGGGGTGCACTCGGTCGGCGTTCGAGTGCTGAGAGGACGCCGACCGTTACTCTTTCACCGGTCACATTTAATTTACTTAGGTCCAGGCTGTGTAAACTTCACAAGGTAATGAAGGCTCCAAGACCTAGATCACTGAGTTTGTTGTGGTTTTTTCCTTTCAGTAAATTTCTCTAACGGGGAGAAAGGACCATGCTCACCTAAGGGGGCTGGATTCCGGATTTTAATGACTTCTTGACTGGTATGAGAGGCAAAACTGCGTGCAGGGTAATAATGGCATTTACCTATTTACCAACACAGCATGGTGGTTTGATATATAGCTTGGTATGCAGAACACAGGGAGGGATACCAGGTGACCACATATTTGTTTGTTTGTATTACAGCACTCGAGAATCAGTGTCTCTTGCAGTGGCATTTAAAGTGAGTTGCCCTGAAGAAATTGCCTGATAGAAACCAAGGCAATGAAACATGTCGGCTGTAAGTAGAGTGTGAATCGATAGGTAGTATGCACTCTCTCCTTTTTTAGTATATATGTGTTTACTGTCTGCAACAAAGAAAGGAACGAAAGTAAAGTTGATTGTCCTAGTTGCACAGTGACTTATATGTTAAATGTTACATGTTGTTAGTTGTGTCACATATAAGTTGTGTCCACTGCACCATCCACTGTCTTTTTTATTTTTGGGGTTTGAGACACGTTTTTGTTATAGCTTGATGGCACCAATGATGAGAACAGGGCCATCCTGGTGAGTACCAACCAGGGGCCCCATTGGTGGTGCGCCCGTGAGGTGCCATCTCGCTTTTCACACATTTTTTTGTCTGTGCTGTCTTATATGTATAGATCAGAGAGGTTGTTGTTTTAAAGAGGCAGTAGATTGAAACATTTGGATTATCTTGAGATTAAAGAGATCCCTTGGGTAACGAATGTCGACCATTGATGTTTACAGTCCAATAAGTGAATATTGCCACAAGAACTAGGACTGGTGTTGTTGATTAGCATGTCTGGGTGGCACCTGATGCAGGACGACTACAGGGAGCACATGTCCAAAGAATTGGATCATTACCTGATATCCAACGTGGGCTCCGTAGATTCCCCAACTACCCTTTGGGAGGCCTTAAAACCCACTCTTCGGTGTGTAGGCATTTCCTGGTGCGCGGCGGCCCGTAAGGAGCGGCGGAGAGATTTAGTGCAGCGCGAGGCGGCCCTGGAGGAATTAGAGCATAGGAGTCGGGGGTGGGTGGTGGACCCACCAGACGACAGTTAGTCCTTGCCCAGCAACAGTACACCGCGGTTCTAATGGAGGAGGCGCAACAGGCTTGGCTGGCCACTTGTAGTCGGGTATACCAGTGGGGGACAAATCATGCGAGATGCTACACCGCCTGTGTCAGGGCACTCTTCATGCCCAACCGCTGCCCCAATCATAGGTCCTGGGGAGTGCCTATACTCGAACCCCCATCAATTGCAGAGAGCTTCACTGCATATTACGGGGAGCTCTACTTGCCCCGGGAGTGCTTGCCGGCTGATATTATCCAGCGATTCATTGATGACCTTCCCCCGCGTGCGGTCTCGGACGACGTGCGGGATTTGCTAGACAAGCCTCTGTCTGACGATGAAATAGGAACGGCCCTGGGTGAGCTGAATCCCTGTAAGGCGCCTGTCCCAACGGCTTCCCCTGTGAATTTTTTCAGCGGTTCTATGTGCAGCTGGGTCCACGGCTCCGTCCGGTGATGGAGGAGGTGCGCGAGGGGGGGGGGGTGCTTCCTCCGGATTGGCGTCACGCAAAGGTGGTGGTCTTTATGAAGCCGGGCAGACCCCCGGGGAGTCATGCGTCCTACCGTCCGATTTCGCTGCTTAATACAGAAGCCAAGGTTCTGGCCAAGGCTCTGGTCAATAGGCTTAAGCCTCACATTGCGGATCTGGTCCACCCAGACCAGGAAGGCTTTATGCCTCAGAGGGCTACTCGCCATAATATTCGGCGCGCCCATGTCGCAATCTTCGCTTGGAGGAGCCTGCGGAGCAGGCGGCGCTATTTCTGGCAGATATGGATCGCGCCTTCAACTCCCTGAGCTGGATATATTTGTTCGCCCTATTGCAACGCCTCAACTTGGGCTCGCGCTTTCTGGCTCTCAGACATTCTATGCTCCCAAACGCCTCAACTGTATGGTGATGTTGAAGCAGCTAACAGCCTCTTTCATGAATGGCTCACACACTCCCTTAATAAACATATCCCTCTAAATGTACGCCTTACCGCAGAACTCAGACAAGTCCTTGGTTTAATGAGATCCTAACCCAGATGGGAAAAAATTGCAAAGTTCTAGAACGTGCTTGGAAATGCCAATATGATCTGACTCTCAAGACACATTATCGTTCAGCTGTTAAGGCCTATCATAAATCGAAATGGATATCACACACTTTGCACAAAAAAATCAAAAATAGCAATAATCCTGCCAAAAGTATGCTCTCCTTGCTGAATGATGTTAGAAATCCCCCTTCAGCAGGGCCACTTGGTAATTCGGTCTCTTCTTGCAAATGATTGGGGATTTTACCCTATCTTAATTTGGGTGGGTCTGGGGACCCCTGCAAAAGAAATGCCTTGTGGAATAAGTATGATTTGGTAAAGACACAGAGTGTTTGCGAACACTCTGCCGACCAACTGGTAATTCTGCGTCTTTTGGAAAATATCTGGGTCTAGAACCTGTTTTCTTGAACATGGAACAGTCTTTGGGCTGTTTACTTGTCTTGGTGCAGTCTCTGGACTGCTTTTGAGAGCTCTTTTGTTTTTTAAATATGATTTACAATTGTGTTGGTTTGAGTACAGTCTGTGGGCTGCATCTTGTTTTTGTCCTGGTGTTAATTTGTGGGATGATTGTGTGTTTGAGTGTCTATAAGGTTTGTGGACTCTGCACTCGGTGGTTGTTAGCACAATCTGGGGTCGGTGGGCGGGTGGGGTGTGAGCGGGTTAACTGGCTCATTTGATTTTGCTCTCTGGTGGCGTGGTCTGTTCGTATAAAAGGTTGCTGCCCGTTTGCGCTTTTCACATTGCTGTGGCAGTGGTCTCGGGAGAATAGAGCCCTGCGCCTTTGGAGCGGTTGCCTCAAGGGAGATACTTTGATCACTTTTCTAGCGCTTAAGATGGGCAAAGTACACGGAACACTTTATTGGCCAGGAATGTTCTTATTTGGTACATGCAGCAGCTGCACCCAGAGGGACGATGTTAAGTCAGATAAATGTAATGTCATGCATCTATGTATTACATGAGTCTGGAGGGGGTAGGGGGTGGGGGGGGTTGTTGGGGTTTTGTTCCCCTTTGTTTTCCTTAAATTTAACTGTGAAAGGATATATAGTGACAGTACTAATTAATTGGATGTCTGCATAATGCATGCGGTGCGGCCCCAAAGGCGCTGCACAATGGTGTAACACTCAACTTGGTTTCCCAAGGGATGTGCGCCCTATTTTGTTACAACTGAGTAGTGGATAGTGCTCTGTCTGATTATTTACTGTAATGCTTGTATTCAATAAAATGTGTTTTTATAAGGTTTGTGGACTGACACCGGTGGTAATGCTTGTGAAGTACTTGTTTGAGTGAGTAGCGACTGTGCTCTTTGTGTAAGGATGGCTTGCCTCTGCAAGCTGTGTTGTGTGTTATGAGTGTGTGGCCCCTTCTTGAAAATGTCTGGAATGAGCTCAGTTTGGTTTGTTGTCGTCATTGTGTTCTGCAGATGCCATTGGAAGAATTACACTTTAAATTTCAAAGAATGTATGATATAAAATAGGTTAAGGAGCTGCACGCTACTATGGAAAGTAAAGCTGTAACAAAGTATAGATGTGTGAACATTCAATTATTATATTGCCACAATGGTAAAACAGAATTAAAACTCAAGGCAGAATTGCCTATCCTTCCATATAAAAAGAGATACCACTTGTAAATGTTATCTCCTAACAAATAAAGCGCTCTGAGACCTTTGGGTATAGCTACAGCTATATAATGTTAAAACTAACTTTACCTAGAAAAAACACTCAATAGGAAAAAGTAGGCCTCACAGAGAAAAACAAATGTGTGTGTTTTACACAACTAGGACTTAACAAAATAAAAAATAGATGCCCAACATTTTGTTAGTACTGCCTATCAGCTGTGCAAAAATGTTACAAGTACTATCCTTAGATACATCATATTAAATATTAAAAGGCATTCACATTATATGAGCAATTCTCCTTTTACCACACTGCAAACAATAGATTTATTACTGGCTTGGAATGCCGGATTTTAATAGAATGAACTGAGCCTCATTCCCAGCACCAGAAAGAGAGCTTTTAAAAGCTGCTCAAGCTGTCTGTCCGAAGGAAGCTGTCTTTCAGAGCAGAGGGAGGTAATGAGTGGTTTATCAACTTTTTGCGGTTTCTGTGAGGACATTAGAATACAGCACATTGCTGTCATATTGGAAACTGATAGCATTATAAGGGGCCCTGTGCCATTAAATGTCAGACAAGATTTATAAGTCCTAGCGCACAAGGCCTTCTCTCTTGAAAAAGTGTAGAAGCTAACACCTGCCGGTCATAAAACACAGCTAAATAAATATGACAGGCCTAACCCAGGCACAAGCTACAAATAAACACTGTGGCAACTAGGTTTTAAGTTAGTACAAAATGTCATAAAAGCACGTGCCTTAAAGACTACTAATTTTGAAAGTTAGAAAAACAGCTTCATTATTTTGAATAAAAGAGAAAGGATAAAAGTAAGGACTTTCTTTCCTATTGCTTTCCTAAGAAGCATATTTGTGGATCTGATAGTAAATAATTACTACTTTCTAAAGGGTGCAACACATTTTCTATGTTTCAGTAAAGCTTCTGTGCTTAGTTTCAAAAGACGTTTTGTAAGTGTTATAAATAAATGTATTTAAAGACAAAAAGAAAGGAATGAGGCTTGCTTTTCATATGTAAACACAACAAAAGGGTTAGTGATCATTATTTAAAAAAAGGACTACATTAAAAAATTATTAAAATGCATTGCGCTAAAATCGTTTTTGCATTATTATGATCTTTATAATGTCTAATAACACTATGGTGAAAATTCAATAATATTTAGTAATGTAGAAAATTACCCTGCGCAAAGTGTGCATTAAGATTTCAGGGCCCGATTCACAGAATGAACTTAAGACTCAATCCTAAACTTACTACTGTTTTGGTATTCACAGATTGCACTTACTACTTTTGGTATTCACAGAATGAACTTACTACTTTTGGCATTCACAGAATTCACTTACTACTTTTGGTATTCACAGAATGAACTTACTGATTTCGGTATTCACAGAAGTTAGGACTCCTAACTTTAGGACTCCTAAATGCCTTCTGTGAATACCGAAAGTCTTAAAATTAGGATTTTTCTCAATTTAGAAGTAGTAAAGTTAGGACTACTAACTTTAGGACTCCTAAATGCCTTCTGTGAATACCGAAAGTCTTAAAATTAGGATTTTTCTCAATTTAGTAGACTAAATTGAGAACAATCCTAGTTTTAAGACTTTCGGTATTCACAGAAGGCATTTAGGCGTCCTAAAGTTAGTAGTCCTAACTTTACCACTACTAAATTGAGAAAATATGTCTAAATGGTCTAAATGGTTAAATATATTGTGCATCAAAATTAAAAAGGTGAATATTAGTTTCTCTAACAATGACAATATTACTGTATCTTAGTGACAAACTTAAAATATGGTTTCTAGTATGGCATAATGGCTGCAGTCTCAAATACAAATAAAAGTTATACAAAAAGAGTAGCTCTAGAGACATGTGAATTAAATTTCACGCCTTAATGCACAATAGTTCTGGGTGCTTTATGGCGTTCTGAAAACAGACATTTTGAGCCAGTTCTTTAGGTGCTAGAACGCACAGTGCACAAGACTAAAAAATAAAGAGCCAAAGTTACTTCCTACCTTTAAAATATGAGCACATAGGCACGGAGCAGGGATGAATTTTAGTCATTCTTCTCGAAGAGTTACTTTGAATTGTAATGGCCACAAGAGGATAACTTTGCTCAGATAAGGGACAACAGGTTTCATGGTCAGAGGCCAAGTTTTGTATTTAGCAGACTAGTACTGTTGAAAGCAAAATGCCCACACAGGAGAGTTTATTTCTGGCAGGCTTGCTCTGGCACTTCGACTTTGGAAGACATTCCAAAGGAGGGGGCAGAGCATATAGAGAAAGAGAGCAGCTCTGCCATGCATACAGAAATAATGGTTCCAACTTAAGGTTGCTGTGCCAGGGCTAGATAAGGAGGCAATAACATTTTTTATTTTTTTATTTTTTTTAATCTTTTTTATTTTCCAAAAAACCCAAAATTAAAATAATTAATTGTATAATATTGTGTCACATATTACCGCATGGGTAAAATTACAAGAGACAGAGCATACTCATATAACAACAATCGACCAAGTCATAGGCTGATTAGAGGCCGGAAACATTACAGCAATCCCCAATAAGGATTCGATATAATACAGCAAATCCCAAATATCAAAAGGGAAATTAAATTAAGGGAAAGAGGAGACTAGCATAAGGGAAACACCTAGGGAGGGTGGAGAGCACATAACTCGACCCACTGTCGATCAACATTAAACCCAATAGACAATAGCTCAACCATGCGCCACACACGGCAATCAGGAGATTAACATCGTTCTGTAAAACATACAAATTAATTTACAAAAAATGTATCAATGCACAGCCCCTCAGCCTATCCCCTCGGGAGCAATGTGATGATCTTGAAATGTCTGGTGCTCAGCCATAGTTTTGCTGTCGTACGTGTGATATGGGCCCCAAATATCAATGGGTCTAGAAGTGGAGGGGACCATAGTTGAAAATTCCTCACTGTTAGTGTTGCAGAAGGCCCAATTCCGGAGCCAAGAGCCATGTTTCGGAGGACGGGAGGCAATAAAATTAAGTTTGCATTAATGCGCTATCATGTTAAACAGTACAATCGCTAAAGGAATTGGTAGTTGGTCATTGGATTAATGTTTTCTAGTTAGCTCAATGTGCTTGTACAGCAAAATTTACAAAGTGGTACAATCCAATAGTATTGGACATGGCCTCCTTGGTGTGAATTCCCCTAGCTATTTACCTCCTACAAGTCTGTTTGTTCCCATCTTCAAAAGGGGGTAAGTATTGTGCACAGGAGGTCAACTGCTTAGGTTACCTACTGTTGAATGGGGGTAGGAGACTAGCTCCTGGGCAAATTAAGGGTAAGCTAAATTAAGTAACACACTGTGGGGCATATTACCAAGCAATAGCGATAATTATCGCTATTGCTTGGTTAGCGGGAAAAAAATATCTCCGAGCACCGAGGATTTTTACTGCTGAGATACCTTGATATTATCAAGGTTTATCTCAAAAGCGGTAAAAATCCTTCGAAATGCATGAATATCGCTGAAAAATCAGCGATATTCATGCATTATCGTGACAATGCTCTTAGCCATGTTATCCACCTTCCATTGGATAACATGGCTAAGAAATGCTTTTAACAGGCGTTAGCTTTTGGAGATATTCACGCTTAGCGCGAATATTTCCAAAAGTTGTTAATAGGAGTTAGAGATGTTAGCGACTGTTCTCAGTCGCTAACATCTTGGCACGCCCACTTTGCATGTCATTAGCGATAATTATCGCTGACATGCAAAGTGGGCCCCTAAATGCCCACTATCGTCTACAAGCTGTCGCTAACTGGTGTTAGCAACAGCTTGGTAATAGGGCGATAAAATTATAGCCGCATTAGCGGGAAAAAGTCCTGCTAATGCGGCGATAATGCCCTTGGTAATATGCCCCTGTGTTTTTTGTTTGTTTATTGTGCTTGGTATATGTATTATTGTGTCTTTTTTCTTGGTTTATGTGCCTATCATGTGTATTATTGTGAGCTATTCTGCGTGGAAAGTACGCAGGGCAGATTGTTGTTGTGCTCTCTCTCTCTCTCTCGCCTGTCTAAGCTGTCTTGGAACGGCCATGAGACAATTGGTTGGGCATGCTTTAGTCATCCATTTCACAGGATGCTGTTAATATGTTCTTGACTAAATAGAGACAAAGCACCTCACCAGTGCATATCTAATTGGCTATTAAGTAATACTGTTTGAACTAATTTTTAGAGTTAAAGAAATGAATGAATAAATATGCCATGTTACTGCCTATCCTGTCTGTAAACTGATGAAATTGGATAAGGATAAGGATGAAAGGAAGGGGAACTATATGTTGGTGGTTTTTGTTCCAAATTCCCAGGTGGCGACACCATTATTGTTTATATTATTACAGCACTACATAAGTCGCAGAGGCATTATGAGTCCCTCATTAGTTAGTCTATGTAATCGAGCTGACAGCCCTGGCTGAAGCTGGTGAATACGTTTCTCCCCTGAATGTGATATTACATGGGCCAGATCGTGAAAAGTATAATGCATATGGTTCACAATGCTAGGAAAGATGCCCAAATGCCCTTAGCACACATTTTTAAGAACAAAATGTTATTTTGCTTATTTTCTTTTCTGTCACAAACAAGTTCTGCTGGAAAATTCATATACCTACTAGGTTATGTTTAATTTATCAGTTACTCGTGTAATATGGATCTCTGTTACATTAACAGTTTTAGAGTTTCCCGCTACACATATAATATGAGAGCATGGTCATAGCGCAAAACATGGTTGTTCTTATGCAAGGAAAATCATTTTAGAGGTGTCTGCAGTTTTGCACAATAGTGAAAGTTCACAAAGTAGAAGCTGTACCATGATTTCTATGACTTATTAAATACAAGTTTGTTAAAAAGAATAGTTGTTTTGAAATTCCTTTTTTTTAGGTTCCTCAGATGAATAATATAAGGGTGTTTCTGAAATTGAATATACTCTTTTGATTGATTATTTGTATGTTGAGTCTAACGATTTCCGTTCTGTTCACTAACAGATATCTGCTGCCCTACAACCATTGCCAGAGGGGCCAGGATATCAGATCCAACCAGAGAACTAAGTGCAAGTCTAAATTGGAGCCAAGGTGAAGGGACTTAGCCCAGGTGTTGCTAGCCCTTATAACAGCAGTGAAGGTGGAAGGCCGGAAGAAACGTGTATCCCTACCACTGTTGGATAATTCTTGGGTGAAAGACGGGGTCACAAGTCAGGACGGAGAGCTGATTCTTCATTTTGTTCCTGTTTTTTTGATGCCTAGCTAAGAGCGGCACAGACCGATAATAAGAGCAAGGAGGTTTTGCTTGAGGGGACCCTCTCTGAAACAAGGGTTGCTTCAGGTACTCCAGTTTCTGTGCATCAGGCCTCTGAGACATGGTCCCCAAGTGAAAGCAAGACTGCACCTTTGTTTGTTGATAAGGAGGTGCCTGGGCACACTAGGTACAATCTGCGGCCCGACGAAAAGGCAGTATGCCAGCAGAGTAACACAGGAGTTAGTGAAGGACTTGAGTTCAGGGTACAGGTGGTGTGCCTCTTGTGCCCGTTAGATTAGAGTGAAGAATACTGGTGCACTGCCTGAGACACTGGACAGGATCGTTGAGGGTATTTGCCCTGGAGGGTGATTGCCCTATCCTGAAAGAAAGACTTTTTCCTTAGCCTGGGCCGTGATTGTTTTTCTGGGTTGCAAGTTTTTCAGCTTTACCGTGGGAGAAGTGAACACTTGATGAACGATAAGAGCCTGTCTGTGAGGCTCAGACGGACACAGTAAGAATACTCCCCTCTGGCTGGTTGTACAGTGGCTTCAATTCCCCAAGTACTTTTTTTGTTAGAAATGTACCCCTTTGGTTGTCCAAAGACTTCATTTCTAAAACTTTTACAATGCATATGACTTTATCACACATGCCATTATAACGCAAATGCATGTGTGGTAAAGTCATATACATTGTAAAAGTACATTATTAAAACATCAAATATATGTTTGTATATATGTGTATATATATATATATATATATATATATATATATATATATATATATGTATATATATATATATATATGTATATATATATATATATATATATATATACACACACATTTTTTTATTTAATTAAAACATTTATTCTTTTAAATTGCATTATATATATTATTTGTATTTATTATTTTATTTTATTACCCTTTACACCCTAAAAACGAATCCCACCCTGCATCCTTTAAATACCCCTGCACCCCATAATCATAACTCACCCTTACTCCTTAAAATACCCCAACACCCTTAAACACTAACCCATCTTAACCCTATAAATATACCCTGTACCCCAAAACCCAAACCTATCCCTAAACCCTAAAAATACCCCTGTACCCCAAAACCCAAACCTAGCCCTGAACCCTATAAATACCCCTGTACTTCAAAACCCAAACCTACCCCTGAACCCTACCCCTGTACCCAAAAACCCAAACCTAGCCCTGAACCCTAAAATACTCCTGTACCCCAAAACCCAAACCTACCCCTGAACCCTAAAATACCCATGTACCCCAAAACCCAAACCTAGCCCTGAACCCTTAAAATAACCATGTACCCCAAAACCCAAACCTAGCCCTGAACCCTAAAATACCCCTGTACCCCAAAACCCTACCCTACCCCTGAACCCTCAAAAAATAACCCTGTACCCCAAAACCCAAACCTAGCCCTGAACCCTAAAAATAACCATGTACCCCAAAACCCAAACCTACCCATGAACCCTAAAATACCCCTGTACCCCCAAACCTAGTCCTGAACCCTAAAAATACCCCTGTACCCCAAATCCCAAACCTAGCCCTGAACCCTTAAAATACCCCTGTACCCCAAAGCCCAAACCTACCCCTGAACCCTAAATATACCCCTATACCCCAACACCCAAACCTAGCCCTGAACCCTAAAAATACCCCTGTAGCCCAAAACCCATACCTATCCCTAAACCCTAAAACTACCCCTGAACCCTTAAAATACCCAAACACCCCAAAACATATACCTCAGTACCCCAAAACATATACCCCAATACCCATACTTACCTTATGAAAACATTACAAAAAAACCATGCTTTTACCATTCATGCATTTACAACGATTTTTGTTGTAAATGTATACGTGGTAAAAGCATATAAAATGTAATGCCATGCGTTATAATGGCATTGCGGAGTCATGGTACTTTCGTAATGAAAGTATGCCGAGTGATGGTATGCGGTAAGAAAGTTGCGGAGTAATGGGTGTTCACCCTCCCCGGTAAGTACATTGGTGGCACGGAGGCCCACATCTCCAGCAACATACTCATATTTTTTCCACCACCCATTTGAAAAATGCACAGGTCTCTCTCATTGATGGACAGCACCGACATACACTTTTAGACACACCTCCTGCCACAAGTTCTAGAATTGCGAACTTTAGAGCTGGGGAGCTACGTTCGAATCTCGGCATCAGCTCAACATCCTGTGATTCCAGGCAAATCGCTTGGTCTCCCTGTGCCTACCACAAATGAATGTGTTCTTCTGTAATGGAAATTGTCCTCATGCCATGTTGTCGAGTTCGCACTATATAATATTGCAAGGAAAAATAAAGTAGGGAAACTCGCGTTCACACACTACTGAACGCGCACTCTTAAGTGCATCAGTAGTGCACTGTGAATCGGAGCATTTCACAGGCCTGTTACAGATAAGAAATGCTATCAAAACGAAATCCTACAAAACAATATACTACTGGCCGGCAGCAATTCATACCCGGACAACGTCGGGACGGGCTGCTAGTATACAATAAAGCAGCACTGTGATGGTGTAGAAACCAGAAAGGGAGTGCAATGTGCAGCAAGGTTTGCAATGTGTTTGACATAAACTGATCTACAGACATTACCTTCATGAGTACCACCTGATGGCAGGATGGCAGAATCCTGGCAAAAACTTTAAAAACTGAAAAGTTCCCAACTTGTGTGAGATACGTGACAACAGCTACTCTGCACCAATGCACTGCATACGATCTCTGAAATTACATCATCGGTGAAATGTACTGGAGGGACTCGGTTCTCCTATCTGGGCCCGAAGTTTTGGCATTCACTGCCTATTCCCATTACGCTTGAGGCTGACTACATGCGGTTCAGGAAACTTTTAAAAACCTGGCTGTTTACCCTGGCCTACAACTTGTTGATCCTCTACATGTCTGTCTCTGTTCTTTTTCCGCTCAGACTCCTCAGCTCCAAGAGAACTGTAGGTGAACGTGCACCTATATAAATTCCCATGTAACATAACGTAACATAACAAATCGCTGGTGATATTGCTTCCAAAGCAGCAGAACCACTATCAACATACAGATGTCCTCGCAGTGGCACGTACACAAATAAAGGTGTGTTTCATATATAAGCAAACACATGTGGAAAAGAACATTTACACCCGGCTCCAGTAATGCGATCTATGATGTACAGTCAATCACAATCAATCACAGGCATTTATATAGCGCACTACTTACCCGGAGGGTCTCAAGGCGCTAGGGGGGGGGGGGGGGAGTGCTGCTACTGCTCGAATATCCAGGTCTTGAGCTTCTTCCTGAAGGAGAGGTGGTCTTGGGTCAGGCGCAGGTCGGTCAGTAGGGAGTTTCAGGTCTTGGCGGCCAGGTAGGAGAAGGACCTTCCTCCCGCTGTCATTCTTCGGATGCGGGGGACGGCGGCGAGGGCGTGGCTGGCTGATCGGCGATGTCGTTTGGGAGCATAGAAGTTGATGCGGTTGTTGAGGTAGCTGGGGCCTTGATCGTGTAGGGCTTTGTGTGCGTGGGTGAGGAGGCGGAAGGTGATTCTTTTGTTGACGGTGAGCCAGTGCAGGTCTCTCAGATGTCCGGAGATGTGGCTGTGTCGTGGGATGTCGAGGATGAGTCTGGCTGAGGCGTTCTGGATCCGCTGGAGTCTCTTCTGGAGCTTGGCGGTGGTTCCGGCATAGAGGGCGTTACCGTAGTCCAGTCGGCTGGTGACGAGGGCCTGGGTGACCGTCTTCTTGGTCTCGGTGGGGATCCACCGGAAGATCTTCCGTAGCATGCGCAGGATGTTGAAGCATGACGAGGAGATGGCGTTGACTTGTCTGGTCATGGTGAGGGAGGAGTCCAAGATGAAGCCCAGGTTGCGTGCGTGGTCTGTCGGTTTGGGTGCGCTGCCCAGGGCGGGGGCCACCAGGAGTCGTCCCAGGCGGAGGGTGAGGAGCCCAGGATGAGGACCTCCGTCTTGTCTGAGTTCAGTTTCAGGCGGCTGGTCGTCATCCACTCGGCTACGTCTTTCATCCCTTCGTGAAGGTTGGCTCTGGCGGCGGCGGGGTCGTTGGTCAGGGAGAGGATCAGCTGGGTGTCGTCAGCGTAGGAGATGATGTTCAGGTTGTGTTGGCGTGCGATGGCCGCGAGGGGGCTCATGTAGACATTGAAGAGGGTGGGGCTCAGCGAGGGTGATGTGGCATGCAATGTCATCTGTTGTTACCCATAACGTAACATAACGTGATGTTGCCTGTCTCTAGCGAATAAAGGGGACTTTGGTTACACCGAGTTACACTCAAATTTTAAATTTGATCAGAAGAGCGCAGGGCACTGTCAACATACTCATGTCCTTGCAGGGGTACATACAGAAACAAGTTTGCATTTCCACTGTTGGTAAACATATGGTGAAAATGTCATCAATATTGCCACTTGTACCAGTGATGGCATTGATGTGGTTATTTCAGTTTGTTGTCATCTGTCTATATAGATAAAGGCTACTGCTCATGCACAGAGTTGCCACATAAACATTAATCCCAGCTGGAAGGCCATAGTGCCACTGTTAAGAGTCAGCTGCACTCTCATCAGTGAATATAAACTAAAACAAACCATGCTTCCATTCTCAGAAAGCAATTAACAAGCATTTGCAATGCAATAGGTCTCGCATTTGTGAGAATTTAAGTCATTGGCATTGTAAATGATTATGCCTTTTATTTATGTTTTAAAAACCAACACATAAATAAAAGGCATTGTCATTTACAATGCCAAGAGCTCAAACTGTTGCAAATGCGAGACCTATTGCATTGCAAATGCTTGTTGATTCAGTTTTGTCCACCTCAGAACCACCCACCAGGATTCAAAGTGAAATGTGAAGTTCACACACAGATTCATCCTGAACACACCTACAATTCTGTCAGGCGTAATTTGGCGTCCACCTTTCACGTCAAGTAACAGATTTGTATAGTGTTAAATGCCAACAACTACCCTAAATCACTTCTGCAAGCGCCTTTCCAATTTTCCTTCAGAAAAAAAAACTTCATGAATGCAAGTACCATAGTCCATAGTCATATATGGCAAATCTCTGCAAGTCTCTCTCATTCTTCAGCTCAAAGTTTTAAAACATACATTTTGAATCTGAAACTGTAGATTATCAGATTTTGATCACCCCTCCAGTTGTCCAAGATTTCAGATTCCTACTCTAGACAGCACTGTATTACAGTTTGTCCTTCTGAGGCTGTGATCGTCTGCAGCCAGCAGATGGCAATAGAGTTACACCCGACAGCAACTAGTAGAGAACAAGCCTGAAAGCGTCCTGCGCAAAAGTGAAAGCGCTCCAGCCCTACGTGGGGACAGGAGATGTGAACGCGTTCGGAGTGCACATCTCCTGTCTGTACGCGTGCACATTGAGATTTATCACAGCGCAAGCCTGACACCAGGGCTCCTCTGTCTGCGCTGGCTAAGAATTAAACAAGCCTGAAAGCGTCCAGCGTCTAAGTGAAATCGCGCCAGCCCTACGCAGGGACAGGAGATGTGCACGCGTGCACATCTCCTGTTCCCCTTTGCCCACCAAACTGATAACAAAAGGTCTCGCCAAGTCGAGCAGCGCATGTGCTAAGTCGCTAGGCGAGACCTAAAAAAGCAGAGTGACTGCTAGTGGCTTCAGTGATGTCATCAATCATGTAAATGGCGATGCCCTATTTGATGTCATGAGTGACTTTGTGTGATGAGAGCACGGCCTCTGCCGCACCGATGTTACGTCATCCTTCTCGATCTGCACCTCAGTCCCGAACCACCAAAACAACCCGGACTCCACCCCTTTCTTTTTCCCTACAGGAACCAGTCCCAACGCGGAACACAACGGAAGTGCCTCCTCGTAACCCCGGAAGTCCCTCCCCCTTTCAGGAGGCGGATCACAGAAAAGCCGGAAGAATCCGAAACACAGCGTTCAAGCAGGAAGACTCGTGGCAGGAGACGGCGTGCGAAGAACCCCCGGAAGAGAGAGACGATCCGGAACCAGGAGACGAGGTCTGGACGGAGGACTGGTGGAGTCCAGAGGAGGACGCTGGAGAGCGGCCGCAACTCAAGGACGGAGTTGCGGCGGGCCAAGTGAGTACCAGTGCCGTGTGTGAATAGTAGGCGTGAAGAGAGTGTGTAAATAAGTAGTCTGTATATATGCACGTGTATAATATAGTTTCCCCCTCCTCACGATTCACTGTACACTGTATATAGGTTGTATATACGAGTGAGTGGCACTATCACGACTGTAGATAAAATCCTTGCACGTCCTGACACCAAAGTCACCCTATTTCCTACCCGAACTATATCTCCGTCCCTCTTACCCCCTCCCGTCCCTTTCCTCACAGTCGTTCTAAACCCCAACACTCCGGTGAAGGAACAGGATCTTGTTCTTAGATCCACCGACAGAGCTAACGGCCCTCTTTTCTCTCTCCTTTCCCCCCCTCCGAGGACCACCGTCCGAGAGCTGAGCCTATCGAGACCTCGAGGATTGGCCCGACTACCGTCAAGACCAACGGCTGTCCCTGGAAGACCCAACCCGGACAACTTCCTTCCCCCGGAATCGGAATCCCATCCCTTTGGAACTCTCTACTTTCTTGTTGCACCTTTGTATAATAATAAACACCGGCTACGAGATAGCCCACTACATACGGCCTCCACGCCTGTTATTCCGGTCCGCTACCCCCACCAGCCCACAAGTGGTGTCAGAAGTGGGATATACCGGAGGCATGGAGGCCGCGGTGCAGAAACTAGCGGATTCCCAAGAACAGCTTGGGAAAATGATGGAACTCTTCCTCAAGACGGCCGAAGAAGACCGCGGACAATTGCACGATGTCTTGAAGGGGCAAGGAACCGCTCAGGGTCAGGCTCTGGGGAAGCTTACAGATGTACTGGGCCAACAACGACCCATCACGTCCCTTCCTTCGGTGGTCCTCCAAAAATATGTACCGGGCGAAGATCCGGATTTCTTTTTTACCAATTTTGAACGGTTAGCCACAGCCGCTGCCTGGCCTGCCGACCGCTGGGGTCATTACCTGGGTCCGTTACTAACCGGTGAACTGCAGGCAGCCTTCCAACAGGCCAATGTACAGGGCCTGACCCCTTATGCCGACATCAAGAGGTGTATACTTGAAAGGTTAGGTATCGATGATGAAACCTATCGGGTACGACTCCGTCAAGCAAAGGAAGGACCACAGGAAACACCAAGAGCCCTCTCCTATCGAATCAAAGATCTGGCAGACCGATGGCTGAAATCCGCAACCGCCACTAAGGAAGAAATACTTTCAAAGATTTATTTGGAACAATTCTTGGCTTCACTCCATCCCGCCACTCAAAAGTGGGTTCGTCAGCACGCACGGTTGACCCTAGAGAACGCCGTTGAAATTGCCAGCGCGTACAGTCGCGCCCAGGACTTACAGAAACCTAAAGAAGAACATAGTCACCGCCCTCAGCCCCATGGTCAACCCCGAGGACCCCGGCCATTTGTAACCAAGAAAGCAGAACCTTCTCCGTTAATCCCTTATCCAGTGATGTCCAGACCCCCGCCGCCTGGTCCCCAGTGCTACAATTGTGGAGGTTACGGATACATTGCTCGGGTTTGTCCCCAAAAAGAAGAGCCGATGGAGGTGGGAATGGCTCGGAACTATGTGTGTTTGGCTTCTGGTCCAACTCCTCCTGCTTTCCATCGACCAGTACGAATTGATGGACATCAGGTATCTGCCCTTGCTGACACTGGATGCAGACAGAGCGTTCTCAGACCTCAAGAGATACCCCATGCAATCGGACCTATAACTGGTACAGTTGCTATTCAGTGTGTACACAGAGACACCAAGGTGTACCCTACAGCCGAAGTCAAAGTGCAACACTCCCTGGATCCTGGAAGTACCCTGAATGTCGGACTTATTCCTTCCCTGCCAGAACAGGTTATTTTGGGCAGCGATTACCCTGGTCTTCCTCGACTTCTCCAGGACACCACCACTAGCCTAGAGAAGTGGTGGTCCGAAGCTCCTTTTCCCGACAGTTCTCCTGTAGTCGGAACCGAAAACATTCGACCCGTCAAAACAAAAACCCAAAAGAAAAAGGAGAAGAGGAACTACTCCACAGCGTTTCCAGTACGTGTAGAAGAACATCCATGGGAAGTCGACCAAGAATTTCGCGCTGCTCAACAGGAAGACCCTATTCTACAAGAAGCCTGGGGAAGAGCCCTGGACCAAGAAGATCCACAGCATGTAGGTCCTCACTTCTATAAAAAGGACGGTCTCTTATACAGAAAAGGAGGACCCCAACAACCGTCCCAGTTATTGGTTCCAGGACCCTTCCGCAACAAAGTATTGTTTCTGGCTCATAGCCATCTACTTGGGGGTCATTTCAGTGACGAAAAGACGAGTCAGGCTATCCTAGAAAAGTTTTACTGGCCAGGCATCCATCAGCAAGTCAAACAGTACTGTAGAGCCTGCCCCATTTGCCAGAAGAATAGCCGGTATCGCCCTCCTAGAGTCCCTCTACAACCCCTTCCTTTGATAGACATCCCCTTCAGTAGAGTGGGGATGGATATTATAGGCCCTCTGCTCCCTTCCCGAAGCGGTTGTCGGTATGCATTAGTCCTAGTAGATTACGCGACCCGCTTCCCTGAAGCCGTCCCTCTCCGTCAGCCTACCAGTCAGAACATTGCTAAAGCCCTAATTTCCATTTTTTCCCGGGTTGGTTTTCCCAGGGAAATCCTGACAGACCAGGGAACTCCTTTCATATCCTCCCTCATGAAACAGGTGTGCTCCCAACTAGGTGTAAAACAAATTAGAACATCCGCATACCACCCCCAAACGGATGGTCTGGTGGAGCGTTATAATGCTACCCTGAAAACTACCCTGAAGAAACTCTTGGCCCTAGAAAGTAAGAGGTGGGAGGAAATGTTACCCCTGGCCCTCTTTGCCATACGCTGCAAGGTGCAAAGCAGTACGGGGTTTTCCCCTTATGAACTTCTGTATGGTAGACCCCCTCGGACTCTGCTTGATATGGCCAAAGAGGCCTGGGAGGCAGAACCCAACCGAACCCGACCTCTGCCCGAGTACGTACAAAATCTCAAAACCCACCTGGGGCAAATAAGGGACATTGTTCGCCAGAACCTGGTTGTAGCCCAAGCTAAACAAAAGCAACAATATGACAAGGGTACCAAACCTCGTTCCTTTCTTCCTGGCCAGTTGGTCCTTCTCTTAATGCCATCTTCCGACCACAAACTGTTAGGACAATGGCAAGGTCCCTTTCCAATTCTGAGACAGGTCACTCCCGTGACCTATGAAATTGAGCTCGACCCTGTCCGTCGAACCACACAAATCTTCCATGTGAATCTATTAAAAGAGTGGGTTGGACCTCGTCCGGTCCTACTGACCAGCTCCCCAGAGTCAGACCTCTCCTATGACGTCTGTATAGACTCGGAACTAGGGGATCAACGGAAACAAGAGCTCAGGTCCGCCCTTCGACCCTTACAACAGGTATTCTCCTCCTCTCCTGGCCTCACCTCAGTAGTCGAACATGCCATCATTACGGAACCAGGCAAAACGGTCCGTCAGCGGCCTTACCGGCTACCTGAGGCTCGTAGACCCATTATCCGAGAGGAGGTAGCCCAGATGCTTGACATGGGGATCATCGAGCCTTCCAGTAGCGATTGGAACTCACCGATAGTACTAGTCCCCAAACCAGACGGATCGGTTCGTTTTTGTATCGATTTCCGTGAAATCAATAAGATCTCCTCCTTCGATACATATCCCCTTCCTAGGGTTGATGAAATGATCGAACGTATCGGTAGGGCCAAATTCATCAGCACGTTAGACCTTTGTAAAGGGTATTGGCAGATTCCCTTACGTCCTGCCGACAAGAAGAAAACGGCTTTTTCCACCCCTGAAGGTCTATACCAATTCACGGTGATGCCCTTCGGGTTGCACGGTGCTCCAGCCACCTTTCAGCGAGCCATGAATTTGGTATTAAAACCCCATGTTTCTTACGCTGGTGCCTATCTAGATGACATCATCATCTATAGTGATGATTGGGAGCAGCATTTGGGTCATCTCGCCAAAGTAGTACACTCTTTGGGGTCTTATGGGTTCACGATCAATCCCTTGAAAACCACATTGGCTGCTCAGACGGTAAAATATTTAGGTTTCCTGTTGGGGGAAGGATTGATCCGCCCCCAAAACAATAAAATAGCCGCTATCCATGCCATCCCTTTTCCTCAGACCCAGAAAGAACTACGGGCTTTCTTAGGCCTTTTAGGGTATTACAGACGCTTTATACCCCGGTTTTCTCAGATCGCAGCACCCCTCACAGACCTGTTAAAGAAAACTGTAAAAGCCGAAGAAGCACTGAGACAACCCCACCCCTCCTTGCTTGATGCCTTCCAACGTCTAAAAGACGTCCTACTTTCCAGTCCCGTTCTTATCAGCCCAGACTACTCAAAACCCTTTATACTTCAAACTGACGCTTCCGAGCAGGGGCTGGGAGCAGTTCTCTCTCAGAGCGACCACAATGGCGAAGAGCGACCCATCCTTTTTTTGAGCAGAAAATTATTTCCCCGGGAGAAGAACTATGCCGTAGTTGAGAAGGAGGCCCTCGCCATCAAGTGGGCGGTAGACAGTCTACGTTACTATCTAGAGGGTAGAGAGTTTGTACTGTACACTGACCATGCCCCTCTGGAATGGATGGCCCGTAACAAAGGACACAACGAAAGAGTCCTTCGTTGGTTCCTTTCCCTCCAACCCTTCAGGTTCAAGACTCTCCACAGGAAGGGCGCAGATCAAGCCAACGCTGACTATCTTTCCCGGTATCCTTGTCAAATTACCCGATCAAGAAAGACAGCTAGGGGAAGGGAATGTGATGAGAGCACGGCCTCTGCCGCACCGATGTTACGTCATCCTTCTCGATCTGCACCTCAGTCCCGAACCACCAAAACAACCCGGACTCCACCCCTTTCTTTTTCCCTACAGGAACCAGTCCCAACGCGGAACACAACGGAAGTGCCTCCTCGTAACCCCGGAAGTCCCTCCCCCTTTCAGGAGGCGGATCACAGAAAAGCCGGAAGAATCCGAAACACAGCGTTCAAGCAGGAAGACTCGTGGCAGGAGACGGCGTGCGAAGAACCCCCGGAAGAGAGAGACGATCCGGAACCAGGAGACGAGGTCTGGACGGAGGACTGGTGGAGTCCAGAGGAGGACGCTGGAGAGCGGCCGCAACTCAAGGACGGAGTTGCGGCGGGCCAAGTGAGTACCAGTGCCGTGTGTGAATAGTAGGCGTGAAGAGAGTGTGTAAATAAGTAGTCTGTATATATGCACGTGTATAATATAGTTTCCCCCTCCTCACGATTCACTGTACACTGTATATAGGTTGTATATACGAGTGAGTGGCACTATCACGACTGTAGATAAAATCCTTGCACGTCCTGACACCAAAGTCACCCTATTTCCTACCCGAACTATATCTCCGTCCCTCTTACCCCCTCCCGTCCCTTTCCTCACAGTCGTTCTAAACCCCAACACTCCGGTGAAGGAACAGGATCTTGTTCTTAGATCCACCGACAGAGCTAACGGCCCTCTTTTCTCTCTCCTTTCCCCCCCTCCGAGGACCACCGTCCGAGAGCTGAGCCTATCGAGACCTCGAGGATTGGCCCGACTACCGTCAAGACCAACGGCTGTCCCTGGAAGACCCAACCCGGACAACTTCCTTCCCCCGGAATCGGAATCCCATCCCTTTGGAACTCTCTACTTTCTTGTTGCACCTTTGTATAATAATAAACACCGGCTACGAGATAGCCCACTACATACGGCCTCCACGCCTGTTATTCCGGTCCGCTACCCCCACCAGCCCACACTTTGCGTTTGATGTCATCTGTGATATTAGGGCAGTGCGACAGGCATCAAACAACCCCAGAGAAACACTACTGGAAACTAGAGTAAAAGAACCCGATGATGTGATTACTTGTGTGACCACATTCACAAAGAACTTTCTCTATATAAAAAAGACGGATGTATGTCGTTACAACGCATACTTTTACTCCGCGTACCATTACAACGCGGTATTTACAACGCATACCGCTACAACGCATAGCGCTTTGGGGTGCTGGATAGTGGTAAGTATAATTTACTATTCTAACTCCAGTCCCCGTGGACCCTAGGGAAGGTGTTGGATAGTAAATTAAACTTACCTCTTATCCTAGAGCGCCCCCCAGCGCAATGCGTTGTAACGGTATGCGTTGTAATGCCCGCGTTGTAGTGGTAGTGCGGAGTAAAAAATGCGTTGTAACAGGTGAATACCAAAAAAGACTATCAACAGACATTGGAACATCATTAACTCTCGGGGGTTGAATTTGTCTCGCCCTAGGTTTGCATTCAAACGCACACCCAATCTGAAAGATGCTCTGGTCCATACAAGACCGAAAAAACAGAACACAAACATTCAAAGCACCCTATGGAACCTTCCCCCTGTGATAGGTCATTTCCCTTGTGGTGACTGTACTGTTTGCCCCCAAACCAGTGTCACTAAAGAGATCCAATTATCCGACACATTCACGTGGCGTATACTAAGACATACCAATTGTAATAGCGCCAAATGCATTTACCTCCTCACCTGTCTTTGTAACCAACAGTACATAGGGATGACTATGAGGCAGATAAAAGTACGCATTCAAGAACATAAAAGTAACATAAGATGCCAAAAGACCAACACCAGACTGTACCAACACTACACACAAATGGGACATACAGCCGAGAGTATCCGCTGGTTGGTTCTAGAATGTCACCCCGGCATCACTAAAAAAGACTTGTTCAGGATTGAACAAAGATGGGTACATCGCCTCAAACTGGATACCCTGGGTCTGAATGACGCTGTACCTTGGTCGTCTATTCACAACTAGACGATCACTCCGTACCCAGGTTAATCTCAGTGACCTTCTTTGGCCCAACTTACTGTGATCTGACCCTTCACTCATCCCTGTTATTTCATTAACTTACCAAGTTTGCGTTGTCACATGTCTCCAGGAACCTGCATGTTACTTCCCTACTCAGACCCACGAGTCATCCCCTGGTCGTGTAATGCACCGGCACTCTACACTCTTGATCCCGCCCATGTCCGATGAACCAGATCAGATCGGACTCTGCCGATTCCACTACCAAAGAGCCACAAAGCTACAGTCTACCTATACCACTACTTAGGTTGGGTACATGACACCTTGATATAATGACACCCATTCATATGACTCTAAACCATCGAGTCCATGTTTATGATTACCCTTAAGAAGTGAATTATAATATGGGGCCATTATAAACAGCGGTAAATATCATCCTGCAGACTCACCTAAGATGGCCGATCTCTACACCCTCAAAACCCATATAGAGCTCGAGCTACTCGAGTTGCGGACCTTTGCACATGCGCGAGACCTCAGCGCTCGAGCCACTTTAGTTGCCAACCTCTGCGCACGCGCGAGACCTGAGCGCGCGACCACGCCCACCATTGTTGCCACGGGAGATTGGATACGCCGGGTACAAGTAAGCCACTACAATGGCGACCTCATTACCAGTCGCTCGGATCCCCGTACGGATTATACGTGGGGGTAGGTTTGCCGGCAGTGACCGCACGCCGTTTGGGTAAGTCTTCTTTTGGTTTGGTTTGGCTCTTCCTATGGGTAGAGCGTCCGAATAATACTCGTGATTCACTGGGGAGTTGGTAACTGGGGCCCTGTGCTCAGTCGGGGATGTGATAACCTGGGGCACTTGAGCTGCTTTATGGAACGGACTCCGTACCCTGCCACTCCTCTTGGTAAGTGTCAATTGGGCATGGGAGCGTGTGCTTGGCATCCCCTCGTATTTCTCACGTCTCCACGTCGTGCGGACGTTGTAGATTCCGGGGTGATGGCGAGGCTCGTGGTTTACCCTTTCTAATCCAGACACAACACAGAATGGGCGGTACTTTCTGATTCTATGCTGTTGGTTTAACTTTGCTACAGTTACCGCTCTTGAGACTGGATGCGGGGCACCGGTGGCGGGACTGACCAGTTTAGCCCGACTATGAATGCCCTGTTCCAAAAAATAAACTACAGGCCTCCATTGAAGGCAATCATTTGTACCTCCCTCATCCTCTAAATAAATAAAATATACCCCCGTGTTATTCTAGGTCCCTGACTCTACTGTGCAGGTCCCACAGGAGCAGACTGCGGGGCACCTTAGGGACACACTTAGGGTAAGCGCTTCTAAGTCCAATATTCAATTGTTTTCAATGTTCTTGACTCTGCTGAGCCTTTATAAATAATTAGTGTGTGTGCTTTCAACGTATAGGGAAATCTACCTAGGTTGGAAAGGAGGTTCATGTTGACTGTTTCTCCTTTATGGTCCCCCCCCCCTTTCCTAGGTAGCACCATTTCAGGCAAGACCAGTTGGCATGCTTATCACAGACCGACATCACTCAAGGTTGTATAAAAGTTTTTTTCACTGTGTAGTACGATAACACTAAGGTCCTGAGGAATTGCTAGATTAAGCAAGAAACATGTCGACCTAAACAGAGGGTTGTAGATATCCACGCCACCGACCTTCATAGCGTCTATCTCCCCTCCCACTGTTTTAACCAAGGGAGTTAGCCACGTTAATAAAAATCCTTGTGGACTAGCTTACTTTTTTAAAAAATCACCAGCACTTAATCACGACTACACCACTATTTTTCTGCCCTCTCACACGCATGCACCATATGGATGGAACAAAAGATCTCCGCTAAAGAGCCCCTTCGCGGGTGCCCGTCAGACATTGCAGCGCCAGTCTGACGAGGAGCAGGACCCATATGATGAAGCATGACACCTAGCTTGCTGGGTGTGTGAGGGTTCGAGTTCCCAAGAGGGAATTTTCCCTCTCTTTCCTTTCCTTTCCCTATACTCACATACTCCTCCCTTCTAGTCCTACTGGAGAACTTTGTGCTACGAATTGCTACTGTATTAATTAGGTCTCCTTGCCCTCATCTTCATTTTGCTCCGCAACCTTTTTTCTTGTTTATTTTGTCTCAACCTCAGAAGAGAGATTCACAGGGGGATACAGGGAACCACGGACCTAAGACATGTACCTGCTGATAATGGTATGATGCGAAGAATTTATTGCATGTTATTGTGTTAACCTTTCAGTATTCTTAGGTTGTTCTTTGTATCTTACGATAGGTCTGGTCTTTGGTATTCCCTTATCTCTTCTGGTATTGAGGCCATCACTTTTCCCCCTTCCAGGTAGGAACTTAGACGTACTGTAGTACGTCCAAGTAAAGGTCCAAGCAGTGAAAGAATGGCCCAGGCCTGAAACAGTGAAAGACATTCAGAGCCTCCTGGGCTTCGCAAATTTTTACCGTAGGTTCATACGAGAATACTCCGAGATGGTAACTTCATTGACCCCCCTTACCAGGAAAAACGTTCCGTTTGAATGGACTGAAGACACTCAAGACGCATTCACTCAGCTGAAGAGCGCGTTTTCCTCGGCCCCTGTCCTCGTACATGCCAACCCGGACTTGCCCTTTATTGAGGAGGCAGAAGCATCAGAGGTCGCATTGGGAGCGGTGTTATCCCAACGAAATGTGAACACCGGACAACTTCACCCCATAGCATTTATGTCTAGGAAGCTTAATTCAGCGGAGAAGAATTACACAATAGCGGAAAAGGAACTCTTGGCCATAAGAGATGCCTTTTTGGAATGGAGGCATTGGCTTATGGGGGCACGTCACCAAATCACCGTCTACACCGACCACCGAAACCTGCAGTTCATGCGAGACACCCGTCACCTTACTCCACGGCAATTACGCTGGATGCTGTTTTTTGAAGAATATCATTTTCTGCTGACCTACGGACCTGGGGTGAACAACAAGAAGCCGGATGCCTTAACTCGCCAGGAAAATCCGACACTGCATGCCATCACACCAAAAAGAGCCATCATCGAACCTTCCAAGGTGGTGTGTGCAACACACACTGACGATTTCCTGATGAAAGTCAGACAAGGGACACAAACTTGCGTGTGGAGAACGTGGCTCCGACACCATAAGGAATGGAAAATGAGACATGGAATTCCTATGAAAGGGGCACAGGTGTTAATCCCTACCATCATTTTACGTAAGACTGTGTTTTCATGGTGCCACGATTCGCCCTGCGCTGGACATGTCGGATACGTCAAAACTTTGGAAAAGGCATTACAACAATTCTGGTGGCCTTCCATCCGACCTGATCTGCAAAAATGGGTGAAAGAGTGTTCTAAATGTGCCCAGATGAAGTCCGATAGGCAGCAACCCCAAGGATTGTTGCTTCCGATGCCCACTCCTGAACTGCCTTGGGAAAAATTCTCTGTTGATTTCATAGTGGGACTACCCAAAGACCAGGGCAAAACAGCCATAGTGGTAGTAATAGATTACCTGACTAAACATGGGTCACTTTATTGCCTGTAATCAAGTCCCTACAGCTGGTCAGTTGGCACAAATACTTCTGGTGCATGTAGTCCGTTTACATGGACTCCCGAGAGTCATAGTCTCAGATAGGGGTACACAATTCACAGCTCACTTTTGGAAGACATGGTGCACAGCCTTACAGATTTCCTCATCACTTTCCACCAGTTTTCACCCCCAAACAGATGGGCAAACCGAACGTCTAAATCAGACTCTTTAACAATTCTTACGTTGTTATGTACATTGGTTGTGGGAGGTGGAAATAGCGTACAACAGCACACAACATTCATCAAAACTTCACACCCCTTTCTTCAGTTCTTAGGGGCATCATCCCCGGTTTAATCTGATGTTGGTTCCTACTACCAATGCCAGGCTGCCTGATGTCAGGGAGAGGATACTGAGGGTTCGCCGTATTCTCCTTGCTACGCGTGCGCACCTTATCAGAGCCAAGAGTAGGTACAAGGTTCAGGCAGATAGGCGGCGAAGGCCGGGCCCTGTCTACAGTCCAGGAGATTGGGTGTGGTTGTCCACCAGGCATATACGGTTCAAGAAACACAGCGTTTTTAACCCTAGGTTAATTGGTCCGTATCGTGTCTTGCGGCACATTAATCCTGTGGCGGTGAAGCTGCGCTTACCGGTGCAGCTTAGGATACATCCAGTGTTCCATGTGTCTCTCCTGAAGCCCTCACATTGTCCAGTGCGGCGTGCCCCTTCGCCTGTGTGGGTGCAGCAGGACTATGAGTATGAGGTTCAGAGGGTGCTTGATTCCAAGCTGGTGTGGGGTGGTGTGCAATACCTCATTTCATGGAAGGGGTATGGACCCGAGAAAAATTTGTGGGTTTCGGCCCGTGAGGTGCATGCTCCCCGTTTGGTGGCTAGATTCCATCGTATGTTCCCGGGTAAGCCCGGTGCCAGTCAGCGTCCCTCGTGAGGGGGGATGTACTGTCACGATCTGGATGTGTGCCGCTGACTTTGTTTACGTTTTTAGCTGCCTTCGCCACAATACGGAACGTGAAACTACATTTCCCGACATGCTCTGGACGTCAGGGGCGTGACGTGCGTCTGCGCACGCAAACCAGGAATAAACATGCAACGCAGATGAGGGACGCCGCCGATTATTCCACATTGGTTCCGGAGCTTTCGGTGAGCAGTCTGCTTTAGTGAAGTAAGTGCGGATTCAGCTGTTTGAACGAGAAAAGGTACCCCATTCTGGTCGGGTACTTTCGCTGTTCACAATTATGGGCAGCTGTGTGGGGCGAGATCCTTCTCGTCATTTTTTAACTTGCCTTCCTTACAGTCTTCAGAAAGGAATTGAGGAGATAGAGATTCCGCTTTTGGGTCTATTAGGCAGAACATTTGTGGATTGTGAACATTGCCATGATTTCGTTTCTTGTATATACAAAGTATTGAACTGCCTGAATGACGTTATTGAATACCAGACTTGTGTTAATGGCCTAAACAAGTGATATTAGCGAGTTCCGCTGTTCTCAGGATAATTTACTCAACTACAGGAACATTGTGTATGTACAAGGACGTTGTACGTATTAATTAGGTCTCCTTGCCCTCATCTTCATTGTGCTCCGCAACCTTTTTTCTTGTTTATTTTGTCTCAACCTCAGAAAAGAGATTCACAGGGGGATACAGGGAACAACGGACCTAAGACATGTACCTGCTGATAATGGTATGATGCGAAGAATTTATTGCATGTTATTGTGTTAACCTTTCAGTATTCTTAGGTTGTTCTTTGTATCTTACGATAGGTCTGGCCTTTGGTATTCCCTTATCTCTTCTGGTATTGAGGCCATCACCTTTCCCCCTTCCAGGTAGGAACTTAGACGTACTGTAGTATAGAGGTAAAGGAAGGCACTTCTATGTTATATGTTCGGTTCATATTGTGTATACTTAGTGCACTTGTATTGTTGTTGCAGCTCTCCCTCCCCGCAGTCCCCTTCCTTTCCCTCCCTCGCTCGACTGCCTTTGGTGATCTGTAAGCTTTCAGCCAGACACCGGGGACGTCGGGAAGTGGAACCCATATATCTTCAGCGCCATCCCGAAGACAAGAACGACTGAGCCTGACAGTAGCTCACACTAACTCAGGATTCTCTGGAGGTTTTAAGTTTCCAATCACAATGAAGATGCCCCTTCAGACGGTTTAGTTGAGGCATTGTCATTTACATTTACTGATGTCATGAGGGTATTATAACTTTCCCTAACTTGAGCTAGATTTAGCTTGCACCTTTAACAGGAGTAAGTGTCGCTAGGGATGGTGTATGCCCCTCAGGGTTATGCTTCCACGAATGATGATATCTTCGGAAACGTAGACGCTAAAGAGATGGTTCAAGTAGTTCTAGAGTTAGGTGACATTGCGCCGGGGACATAACTGTACTAACAGTGTGAAGTCAGAAACTCCTTCTCTATCTGGAACTAGGAAGGAATGACTCCCTGCACCCCAGAGGCCTGGGATGGTGTAAGACCACCATTTGACTTGAAGAAAAGGGGTCTTTGTAGACCCTCCCTTCGAGCAGTGGATGCCTTTTGTCTCCACATCTCTCAGGCAGTCGGGCTGCAGGGATCTTGATCAGAACTGGCTCCTTGAGTTGTTGGAACTCAGATTCCTCAATCATCTGGGCCATAGAGAAAGCTATATCAACACATACAGGGATAATTCTGGTCTATTAACAAGTGGCTACAAATGGAAAAACAAAGGTGCAACGTATGTCAACAACAGGAGTAGAAGTGTTGTTTCGCAAAAGGAAAGAAAACCCATCAGCCCACCCAATGGCAGAGCATCATCATCTGGGATTTTGTGTGACAAAACTGGTATCTACTAGGTATCTCACTTGTTGTCATTGTGAGAGAAAACCTAGTACTAGATCCACCAGTGATGAAAAGCCATAAAGTGTAATGGTGGTGCTGCGAAATATGTTTGCAGTGCTTAAGTAGTGATATTAAATCATAAGTGTGAGACTAAAATTGACTATTATGATGCCAAATACAAATTTATTATGGGTGGTCATCATAATGTCAAGATTAAAAAACAGCGTGTAGATAGTAAGGGAAATATTAACTATCATCTGGGGGGGGGCGTGGCTTGCGCCCGACGGGGATGGCGGCTTCTCTGTAGCTTTCCCGGGAGGTGCGGAGAGCGGAGGACCAAATGCGACTCCATGCCAACGTAATTTACCCCAAATGTCACAACCTTCGATGTAGGAAGATGTGGTGACTTAGAGGGGCCAATTTGGGATACTTGCTGCACCATTTCACGGACTTTAATACCTCCAAGCGAGTGACGCGCTGACCTTCGATGCTGCAACCGCCATCTTGAGGTCTTGCTGACGGAGCTCCGCTCCTAGCGATTCCGCGCTCTTTTATCATCTGCTGACTCTGTTAGCCGACGCCCTTGTAGTTTGCCATTCCTATGCTCCTGCCTCTTTTATTTGGCTCAACGCAACTACTTTATTACACCTAATGCGTTTTTAAAGCATTTTGGTTGCCTTCCTTCACGAAGTTGCAGTTATTACTTTCATAGCGCCACTGAAGCCTGTCGCTTTGTTCTATTGCAGTTCTACTTCCCTAGAGAACAAGCGCTTGAAGGCTTTCTTCTATTGGAATGGTGTTTATTTTTACCTCATGACTGGATGTAATGCTCAGCTTTCAAGTTGCAGCTGCCATTTTGTAACTCTGCCGACGGAGATTTTCTCCTAGCAGCTCTGCATTGTTCTGACGCCCTTCAATCGTTAATACGACTGCCTCACCTTTCCTCCTGCGTATTAATTAATATACTGTATTCATTACTCTGCAACACTAAGATGGACCCATTGTGATTAGCGCTTGTTTCATGAATTCTGGATGCCATCACTTGGAGATATTGTAGTTATTAACTCTCCATTATTGATGACATTTACCAACCAGTTTCTCTGAGGATGTATTTCTTCACAGATTAGATGCCTGACGTTCATTCTCCTATCGCTGATAACGCATGTACCGACCATATTGCTTAACAAAATGTTTCTTAAGAACTGCTAAGTTATTATGCTCACAGCCACAGTTACTTGTGTTCTTACTGTTATTCTAACACTTTTACAGGTCTAACAGGATTGCTGGCGATATTATTTGTTTCACTTATGCATTGCTTTTCTCTTTTATATCTATGGGCAGGTATTTGCTTGTCCTTTATTGGTGACTCACTCAGTTTTATCTCAATTTTACTGCATTATGTTGTATTGTGCTCGAATGTTTTTGATAATATCCTTCGTTCTGAGGACATTTGTCCCTTTTTGACTTCTGTGAATTAATGCTCATTTTCATGCAGCAGTTACTTTTGTTCTCGCTAGATCTATATTGGTGACCCATTAGCTTGTGTTTCCTCGGTAACCTTGTTGTAATATTCAACTCTTGCCTAAGTATTTATCCACAATATACAAATCCATTTGCTAGTGTACTTGTTCTATTATACTCTAGACTGTCGAATTTCTATTTGTTCAGTTTCTCTCCTCATTGTTCTATTTATTCAATTCTTTATGGGTAGACTGTCTAAGGATATTCGTAAGCCTTCTTCAACCCCACACACATTTCTTCTTCATACAAGCTCCAGATATCAGTGTCTCGAGATGGATGAATCTCTTGACTCTTTTTCTAAAGGCTCCTCCTCTTCTTCAGCTCCACCAGCAGGTGGGCCTACTAAAGGCTCAATTAAAAGACTAAAAAAGGATCCACCTTCTCCTCCTAAACAACATTCAGCAGTGACAATGGACATCCTTTTGCGCCCCTTCACTGAGGAAACTAAATCCACTCTTGAGGAGACTAAGACTACTCTCCAGTCGCTATCCGACAAATGGCTGAATATAGATGGCCGTGTAACTCTTCTGGAGCAGACTGTTGACAAACTCACCTCCTCTGTTACCAAGGTTGACCCGCTCTGTGCCCAAGTTTCAGCACTTCACAAACAAATTGAAAATTTAGAAAACAGGAATAGGAAAAATAATCTCCATATTTATGGCCTTGCAGAAAATTCAGAAGGTTCCGATGCCCTTGCTTTCTTCAAATATTTCCTACCGAAACTTCTTCAGCTACCGGAAGGAACCAACCTTAACATACAAAGGGCTCATCGCCAGGGTCCTCCTCCTGCTGGTTTATCTACTTCTAATACTAAAAGGCCGAGAGGTGTCATTCTTTACTTCCTCGAATACACAGATTTACTTACAGTTTTGTCAGCGGGCAAAGCAATACCTTCTATCACTTGCTCTGGAAACCACCTTTTCTTCTCGCAGGATTATGCAAAATCTACAGCTGATCGTCGGAAAGAGTTTCTTTCTCTCAGGCCACAGCTGCCTCTATGGGAGCGAGATATGGACTTTTTCATCCCTGCCTTTTTAAAGTGACTTTCAACAACAAAACCACTACTTACGAGGATCCACTGAAACTTAAGAGCTTTCTGTATTCTCATAGTGATTCTACAATGGATACTGCTGCTTCATCTAGTTTTAAATGATATTGCTTCAGTACTGTTCTTGTATCATTGCATCCTCGTCATGCTCTCTAGAGCTTTATATGATTGTTCTGTTTAGCATATCTTTCTAGTTGTTTATTTTTGTTGTTTCTATAGTCCTGTTGTTAAATTTCTCCTTTTTTCCCCTCTTACACAGATTATCTTCTTCCACGTTGTACCCCATCCTCATGTCCTTAGAGTCCGTTACGGTCGTCTCCCTTCCCTGCCTTCCCTTTGGAGCTTAAGACCCGTCATTGTCCTATGTGGCCTCCATCCTCCCTCCCTTATGTATGTTTCCATCATTCTGTAAGTTGTTAAAGCTTATCATTATTCTATTTTGTTCTTGCTTCTCTTTTTTGCTATTTTGTTTTTGTTTCTCTTCCCTTCTTCTTTTCATCTTTCTCATCCCCTCACCTATCCTCTTATTACAATGGTTTCTATACTACTTTTGATATCTCTCTATTGCTCCAGTTCTTTTGCTTCTCTTCTTATTCACTTGCTTATTTCCTCTATTTCTTATCTTTCTTTCTCAGATTTCTCATTTTCAATGTGACTGGTTTTTCTTTAGCTGCTTTTCATGGAATTATTGTAATTGGTTGTTGTTGTTTCTTCTATACCTGTTTATATGCCTTCCTTGTTTATATTCTTCAGATTTATTCCTTAACCGTTTTTTTTATATGTTTTTCTAAACTTACTGTATGGCTTTAAAAATAATAACTTGGAATGTTAGAGGTTTACATTCACCAATTAAACGACAGAGAGCATTATCCCATCTAGCCAAGCTAAATGCAGATATAGCATGCATACAAGAGTCGCATTTATCAGCTGATGAGTCTGTTAAGCTAAAGAGGGGTTGGGTGGGTGAAGTGTTTTTCTCCCCAGGTGATTGTAATTGTAATGGAATCTTGATTTTGTTTAGAAAGAATCTGCACATCAAATCAGTAACGCATTTTGCAGATATTTCAGGCAGATGGGTTTTAGTGAATTTCACTCTAGACAATGTCCCCATTTCCATCCTAAATGTTTACGCTCCAGCGAATGGTGGTGCCGCATTTTGGACCTCTTTCGCACCGCTCATCACCCAACATTATGTAGACAATTTCATTCTTGTGGGTGACTGTAACGAAGTTTTCGACCCATTTTTAGATAGACACTCATCTAGTGTATACATCCCTCACAAGTCACAAAAATCTTTTACACAACTCATTGCACAATTCAAGATTATTGATGCATGGCGACTCTGTAATCCCACTCTTCGAGAATACTCTTTCTTTTCTCCCCCTCACCAAACTCAATCCCGACTAGACTATTTTTTTTATTTCACATCACCTTACTCATTCTCTTATTTCTTCTGACATTGGCTGCATCTTAATTTCCGACCATGCCCCAGTTTCTATAAATTTGGATGTTCTACAAAAGCCTACTTCCATTAAAAAAATGGCATTTTAATAATGCTCTTCTTCTTGATCCACAATTTGTTTCTTCCTTTACCTCCTTTTTTCATGACTATTTTTTACTTAATCACACGGATGAAATTCAATTCCCCATTGTGTGGGACAATTTTAAAGCATCGGCTAGGGACTTTATTATTACCTATGTGTCTCGCAGAAGGAGGAAAACTCAACAAGCCACTAATGAACTTTTTTCTCAAATTAAACGATTAGAGCATTCATATTATACTTCCAAATCTAAAGATTGCTTAAACGACCTCATTGCCACTAAACTTCAATTTAACAAAGATTCCACGTATAATGCCTCTAATTATCTTTTAAAATCTAGCGCCAAATTTTATGGTGGGCAGAATAAGGCTGGGAAACTGTTGGCCAATTATTTGAAGGTAAAACAGAACAAAGTCAATATCGAGTCAATTTATGGTCAGGACGGTTCTCTTAAACATAAAAATGAAGAGAATCCTCCTCCTCCTCTGAGCATTCCATTTCTCAATTTTGGTCAAAAATGTCTTCACCTTTCGATTCTATTCCAGATCTTTCCTCATTAGAATTGGACCTCACATAACAAGATCTCCGATAAGCCCTTAACTCTCTCAAACATGGAAAAGCGCCAGGTCCCGATGGTTTTACTGTTGAATTCTTTTCTTTCTTTTCAAAACTACTCATTCCCAAATTACATATTCTTCTTTCCACTTTCGTTCAAACAGGTTCTGCTTCTGGTTCTTTTTCTGACGCTCTTATTTGTATTATACCGAAGCCAGGTAAAGACCCGCAGTATTGTAAAAACTATCGTCCTATTTCTTTAGGTAATATTGATTATAATTTTTTTTTCGAAGGCATTAGCATTGCATTTAGAATCTTTCCTGCCCGATCTTTTAGGCAAGGAACAATCAGGTTTCGTCAAGGGCAGACTGTCGTCGGATAATATGAGACTATTTTTTGACATTCTCTCCAAGTCCTCGCCCTTCTGAAAAAACCCACAGCTGACCCCACCGAACTCAAAAACTACCGCCCCATCTCGCTCCTCCCATTCCCGGCCAAAGTCATCGAGAAAGCTGTCAACAACCAGCTCGCCGCCTTCCTCGAAACCAACAAATCCCTCGACTCCTCACAGTCCGGCTTCCGAGCCAAACACAGCACTGAGACCGCACTCATCGCAGCAACAGACGACATTCGAACTCTACTGGACAATGGAGACACAGTCGCCCTCATCCTCCTCGACCTCTCCGCAGCCTTCGACACAGTCTGCCATAGCACCCTTCTACAGCGCCTCAGAAACATCGGAATCCAAGGAATAGCACTGGAATGGATCACCTCGTTCCTCACCGGAAGAACCCAGAGAGTCCCCTCCCACCATTCCACTCAGAGGCCACTGAAGTCATCTGCGGCGTACCACAAGGGTCCTCACTCAGTCCCACCCTCTTCAACGTATACATGAGCCCCCTCGCGGCCATCGCACGCCAACACAACCTCAACATCATCTCCTACGCTGATGACACTCAACTGATCCTCTCACTCACCAAAGACCCTAACACCGCCAAAACCAACCTACATGAAGGAATGAAAGATGTAGCCGAGTGGATGAAGCACAGACGTCTGAAACTTAACTCAGACAAAACAGAAGTCCTTATCTTAGGTACCTCCCCCTCTGCCTGGGATGACTCTTGGAGGCCAGAGGCCCTTGGAAAAGCACCCATGCCGACGGACCACGCACGGAACCTGGGCATCATCCTGGACTCCTCACTCTCTATGAACAGACAAGTCAACGCCGTTTCATCATCTTGCTTCAACATTCTTCGCATGCTCAAAAAAACATTTCGCTGGATCCCCACCGAAACCAGAAAAACGGTCACCCATGCACTGGTCACCAGCCGCCTGGACTACGGAAACACCCTATACGCCGGTATCACTGCAAAACTCCAGAAAAAACTCCAACGCATCCAGAACGCATCAGCCAGACTCATACTAGGCATCCCACGTAAAGACCACATCTCATTTTGCTATTACTTTAGGTTTAAAGTATTTTATTAAGGCATAAAAAACACGGGGAGGGGAGCAGGAGGTCAGGCAAACATACATTACAAAAAGCGAAACGTAGCCGCGAGTCAGAAGAAGAAGAGGGAGGCAGGGTGCCCCAGAGGGTAACAAGGCAAAAAACATGAGGCAGTAAGGCACTGTAAACAACCCCCCTTAGGCCCCCACTCCCTAAGCAAGGCCAAGCCAGAATAACACTCTGCGGCACAGCAAAAAAGAAGCATACCACACCACCAGCCCCTCGACCCCAGAAAAGGAGAAGAAAGAAAAGCAAGGAGGAAAGAAAGGAAAACAACACCCCAACATTCCCGTCCGAAAAGCAGCATTAGAAGTATATAGCCCCACTCCCCTCCCCCAGCCCCCGGTCCCCAATCCGCACAATCACTCCGCCGCAGGCGCCGGTGGAGTCAGCCTAAGGAGGCGCAAGTACCGTGGGCACGTCAGCTCGCGAAATTCCGTGGACAGCAGTGCCAAAAAGGGATGCCAGAGCTCCTCGAACTGGTCAACATTCCCAGCCACCGTTAGTGATATCTTCTCCATACCCAGTACCTGCCAGAGCCTATGCAACCACCCAGTGATAGAGGGGGCAGTGGGGGTGCGCCAGAGGACAAGTATGTTCTGAACGGCTGAGCCGAGCGCAATCGCAATCTGCCTGCCCCTGCGGGATTTCAGCGGGTACATCAAGTCATTGGGGAGGCCAAGCAAGACATACGCGGGGAAGCGCGGGAGCTCAATCTCAAAATGCCTATCCACCTCATCTAAGACTTCCTTCCAGTAGGCCGACAGCACCGGGCACTCCCAGAGAATGTGCGTGAGGGTGCCCTCCTGTCCGCAGCCGCGCCAGCAACCCTTATCGCCTAGTTTGCGCATCTCGTAGAGCCGCTCCGGGGTGTAGTACCAATAGGTGGACACTTTAGTGAAGGTTTCCGTCAGCCCAGTGTGGTACGCAGAGTGCCTCGCCCGATACGCAATCTTGTCCCACTCCTTGTGGCTCAGGGTCCTTCCCAGTTCCCTGTGCCAGCGTTCCCTCCCCGGGTTATGGTAGTGAAACGGCGGGGGTTGGAGAAATTTATACAAATCAGTGATGAGTTTGGCGTCCGAGGCCCGGGTCACCAACCATCGCTCATAGGGTGTAATCGTACGGGCGGCGACGTCACGCACTGAGGGTTGAAGATCCCAGTGGCGGACCTGCATGTAACGCAGTCTGTCCCCCTCCGTCAGGCCAAACTCCTGTCGGAGCTGCTGGAAGGGGAGCACGCCCTCCGGCCCGTAGATCTGGAAGAGCGCTCTACATCCCGCACTCACCCAGTGGGAAAAGGCCCCCGGCTCCAGGCCCGGAGTGAAGTCCGGGTTGTCAGCAATGGGAGAGAACGGCGACGGAAAAGTGGTGAGCTCCCGCAGCTCACACACCGCGTCCCACACTCTTAGCGGTACCCGGGTGATAAAGGAAGCGTAGAGATTAGGCGGGCGGTGAGCGCGCCGTAGGAACGGGACTTCCTGGAGGGTACGGCCCGCAACTGCCTGGTCTTGAAAAAGCCAGTGTTTGTCCGATTCCCACCGGCTCCATTCCACCAGGTACCGGAGCTGCGCCGCCTGAAAGTACTTCCGGAGGTCCGGGATCCCGAGACCTCCCGCCTCTGGGGCAAGCATGGAGAGGACCCGCTTCATCCGAGGCTTACGGCCTTGCCACACAAAGCGGGAGATGTCTGCCTGCGCCTGCCGTATCCAGCCCACGGGGGGCTGAAGAGGTAGAGCGCGGAAAAGATACAGGATCTGGGGCAGTATCGTCATCTTCACCGCCGCAATACGGCCCAGCCACGAAAGCAGGCCCTTGTTCCAACGGCCGAGTTCCTCCTTTATCTTTGTGCCCAGAGAGGAATAGTTAGCTGCGACCATGGCAGGCAGGGTGGGAGCAAGCAAAATGCCCAAATAAGGCACCGTGGAGGAGGACCACTGCAAAGGGAAGAGACTTTGAAGGTCCCGTCTGGTGTCGGCAGAGAGCGACACATCCAGTGCAGCCGACTTGGTCATGTTCATTTTAAAGCCCGCAACGCGGGCAAAAGCGTTCAACTCCTGGACGCAGGCAGGGAGCGACCGCCTGGGGTCATCGAGGGTCAACAAGACATCGTCCGCGTATAAGCTGACAGTGTGTGTGTATTGCCCCATCTTCACCCCAATAGCGTCCGGGTTGTCGCGAATCCTCTGCGCAAACGGCTCCATATAAAGGGCAAAGAGGAGCGGCGAGAGAGGGCAACCCTGTCTCGTGCCGCGCTCAATAGTGAAGCTGCCGGAGCTGTGTCCATTGACCCGCACTGACGCCGACGGTCTCCTATAGCAGTTAAAGACCATGGTGCGGAACTTCTCGCCGATCCCCAGTTTCCCAAGGACCAGCTCGAGGTATGGCCAATGAACTCTATCAAAGGCCTTCTCCGCGTCGACTGATAGCAGCATCCGCTCCCCCGGAATGCGTGAGGCCTTTTCCAGGACGTGCGTCACTCTCTTCGTGTTGTCGACCGTCTGCCTACCGGGTACAAAACCGGCCTGATCTGCCTCCACCAAACCTGGTAAGTGTAGACCCAATCTGGCCGCCAAGATTCCGGTATAAAGCTTGAGGTCCACATTTAGGAGCGAAATGGGCCGGTACGAGCCGCACAAGGTCCGGTCCTTCCCCGGTTTGGGGATAACCGACACAGTCGCCGAGAGGAGGTCCGGTGGGATGGCGCCCGGTTCGGAGAAGGAGTTGAACAAGCGAGCCAGGAGAGGGGCGATAGTGGGACAGAAGGTCTTGTAGAACAAGGCCGTGTAACCATCCGGGCCCGGGGCCTTGCCATGCTTCAGCCGTGCGATCGCGGAGATAACCTCCTCCACGTGAATGTCCCTCTCTAGATGGTCCGCCTGGGAGGGGTCCAAGGCCGGGAGGGTCACGGATTCCAGATAGGCCTCAGCCTCTCCCGGTGGGGAAAATTCTGAAGCGTACAGTGCCTCGTAAAAGGATCGAAAGGTATCCGCCACCTCCGCGTCACCAGAAACCGGGATCCCATCCACACCCACCAGCTCCTTCACCACATTGCGTTGCTGCGCAACCCTAAGCCTATGGGCCAGGAGCTTACCGCACCTGTCTCCGCCGGTGTAAAAGGCATGTCTCAGGCGCAGCGCTGCGTATTCCGCCCGATCCAGATCCAGCGCAGAGAGGAGTTTCCGTGCCGCCTTCAGTTGCTTCCAAACCCGAGGTGCCCCCGTCCGGCGGTGGACCTGCTCAAGCTCCCTAACCTGCGCCGTCAGTTCTTCCCTCTTGCGCTGGCGTTCCTTATTGTCCGCCGAGGAAATGGAGATAAACTCTCCCCTGACGACCGCTTTTAAAGCCGCCCACTGTGTAGCCAGGGACGTGTCAGAGGTGCTATTGTGGGTCAGGTAGTCCTGGATGACCTCCTCCACTCGCTTCACCACCGATTTCTTATGAAGAAGCGTGTCCCGAAGCCGCCACATCCCTCTCGAGGGGGGGGGCGCCGGCCACGCAAAAACTCCGGAGACCGGCGCATGATCGGACAGAGACAAGACCCCAATGTCCGCCGCCGTAGCGGCCGAGCGAAGTGGGCCGCTCACCAAAAGATAATCCAACCGCGAATAAGTGCGGTGTGCGTGGGAAAAGTAGGAGTAGTCCCTATCGGTGGGATGCATGGTGCGCCAGAGATCATGCAGGTCCATCTCTGCAATCTGGTCCCGCACCGCTTTAGAAAGCTCCCCTGTCTGCGGAAAACGCTGGGCAGACCTATCAAGAGTGGAGTCGAAGACCATATTCAGGTCTCCCCCCAAGATGACATGGCGGTCGGGCGAGGCAGTAACGTCCACCAACACCGAGTCCAGGAAACGATCCTGGTGGTCGTTTGGGCTGTAGACCGAACCAACCGTAAAGATAACACCTCCTAAGCGCATGCGATACACTAAGAGCCTCCCCTTCTGCTCGGCATGTTTATACAGCACCTCCCCCCTAAAGGAACTGGCTAGGAGAATGGCCACCCCAGCGGTCTTAGTCGCAGCAGAGGAAAAAAGTTGCGTGGGGAACTTGGCAGAGCGCAACCTATGGCAATCTCTGGAGAGTAAATGGGTCTCCTGCAGGAGGCAAATATCCGCCTGCGACCCCTCCAATAGGGAGAGGATCGCCCTACGCTTTACGGGGTTATTCAGACCCTTGACATTAAGGGTCACTACCTTCAAGGGTGGCATCGCCTCCAGGGAAACAGCACGCTATGCAGCAGGCGGGGGATCAGCGGAGGGGGCGCGCGGGGTAGGGGCGCAGGGAAGGCCAGAGGCGGCATCGTACTCATTCGGACAACTTCGGACAGGGCCCCACCCACAACAAACCAACAATGAAACCCCCCCAAAAACCATTGATGGCAACCAGCCAAAACAAAAAGCAAAAAACCACACCCCATAGTCTCAGTCTAGCCCAGATGGGCGAGTCTGCAGAGAAAAATCAAGTGGACGTCCAGCCACACACCACCCCCCCGCCCCCCAGCCCCCAGCCCAGCATCGTGAAAGCTAAGAGTCTCTCCCCCCGGAGAAAATTAGGCCGTCAAGGCCACGCCAGTAGATTCAGGCAAGTTCCTGGCCGCAGTCCTCAGGGCCTCCGCCATGTCAGCTCTGATGGTGGGCGAGTCCGGGCGACTCACCGGCGCTGACGATGGGCGCCTTCTCGACCTCCGCCGGCCCCGCCGCTCAGGGCGCCTCCATGCGGGTGTAGCCCCGTCCTCCTCCGTAGCAGTAAGACCCAGCACCCCGCAGACATCTTGTAAGGAGCGCAGCTGATGCAACACCCCATTCCATCGAAAGATAAGACGGAAGGGGTGACCCCAGGAGTAGGCTGTCTCGTGCTCTCGCAGGAAGTCCGTAGCGATGCGGAAAGACCTGCGCTTTTGCAGTGTGATGGCAGACAGGTCCTGATAGAGCGCCACAGGTCTGTCGCGGAAGGTCAATGGTTGCTTCCTACGGGCCTCAGCCATGATGCGCTCCTTTAGAGGGAAATCCGGCAAGAATGCCAGGATATCAGGCGGGGGTGCCGATGACTGGCGCTGGCGGCCCACCCTGTGTGCTCTGTCAATGCGGATGGGGAAATCCTCGCCCTCCTCCAAGATGTCACGGAACAGGTCCCGCAGATATGCCACCAGGTCCGCACCCTCATCAGCGGATGGAACACCTCGGACCCGGATGTTGTTCCTCCTGGACCTGTTCTCGAGGTCCTCCGAGTGGGCCTGGAGCTCGACACATTGCTCCCGGAGGCGGAGGACGTCCTGTTGGAGATGGGTTATCTCCTCATCGCGGCGTTGAGCCGCCGTCTCCACAGTCTCGACCCGTTCGCCCAGGCCCTCAACTTCCCTGCGCACCTCCCGGACCTCTCCAGCCACTTCGGTCTTAAGAGTCTGAAATTCCTCCTTGAGGGAGGTGAATAAGTCCTCCATGAAGGACCGCGTGACCGGCGGCTCACCCGCAGTTGCGTCCGTTGATGCCCGGGAGGCCCCTGGGGACGGCTGCGTCCTGTCGCGTAGTTGCTGGGACCTGCCGAGCATTTCCGGCAAGGTGCGATCACCCCGTGCCGCGCCACGTCTTCCAGTCATCTTGGGGCCCGGCCAAGCCCAGAATCAGTTGTTGTAGGCGAGCGCCACCGCTCGCGGGCACCAGACGTGAGGCCTTCGCCGAGGACAAGAGTAGTGCGTCACAGGCGACAAAATGGCGGTCCGGGCATGGGCAAGACGGCTCTCGGGCCAGCAGGGCAGGTAGCAATGTCCGAAGAGTAGGCCTCCCGTATCGTGTTCCCAGGGAGGGCAGTAGATGAGCTGGCACCAGAACGAGTCAAGGCTCCCGTGTGAGAAGGGCGCGGGCAGGGGCCACCGGGCACAGCCACACAAAGACAAGATGGCGGGAGGGTGGGACCCAGGAAGGCAGCCCGGGCCAGCAAGTCCGTGGGCAACTCCCAAATGATAACGGGTCCGGAAAGTGCGAACCCGGTGCCTCCCCTGATCACCAGTCGATTGCCCGGCACGGGCACCGCTCAGACTCCGCCATCCAGCGCCTCCGGGCGCGGAGTTCGCAAGGCGTCGCCCCTCAAGACCCCGGATAGTGGGGGGATCGCCGGTACAGGCTAAAGTCCGTCTCCCAGCAATGGTGCTTGCCACCAGGGCACCGCCAGGAAGCCACCTCGCTCCGCGGAGTCCGTCTAGTCCGCTCCTTCGGGATCTCCGGCGTTCCGCTGTTCAGCACTCGGGCCAGCCAAGGCGCGCGGACAGCGCCGCGCTACGCTCCGCCTCCAGGCTCCTCTCCTCGGGGCGACCCTGGCTCTAATCCTCGGAGCGATCTCCGAATAAACTTTTCGGGAACTTCCCCCGGGGCTTCAGAAGTCAAAGTGGCACCAAAATGTGCCCCAGGAACTCCGGCACAACACCCTCGCCCGCAGTGCGGCCGCGGGGGGAGAGAGGCGCAGGAATCGGGGCTCGAGCTGAGCCGGGCTGGAGGAGCTACGGGAGGAAGCGTCCGCTCACCCCGCCATCTTGGCCACGCCCCCCTTGCTATTACTTTAAACTGTCTTATATCTATACTATATTTTCTTATCTTTTTTTTTTCTTCATATTGTATTCTTCACTGTTATATAATATGCCAGTTACCGGTTTTGATTATTTCCAGTATTCCTCTTGTTCTATGATTTTGCTTGTCATTCTTTGCTACTAATTTTGTAAACTTTGCTTGTATTACCTCAATAAAATCTCTTTTTGAACTTAAAAAACTCATCTGACCATTTTTTCCATCAGATGATAGTTAATATTTCCCATACTATCTAAACGCTGTTTTTTAATCTTGACATTATGATGACCACCCATAATAAATTTGTATTTGGCATCATAATAGTCAATTTTAGTCTCACACTTATTATTTAATATCACTACTTAAGCACTGCAAACACATTTCGCAGCACCACCATTACACTTTATGGCTTTTCATCACTGGTGGATCTAGTACTAGGTTTTCTCTCACAATGACAACAAGTGAGATACCTAGTAGATTCCAGTTTTGTCACACAAAATCCCAGATGATGATGCTCCGCCATTGGGTGGGCTGATGGGTTTTCTTTCCTTTTGCGAAACAACACTTCTACTCCTGTTGTTGACATACGTTGCACCTTTGTTTTTCCATTTGTAGCCACTTGTTAATAGACCAGTAGCATCCCTGTATGTGTTGATATAGTTGAATTGGGGAATAGGATACAACTAGGTCTCTAAATATTTTTTCCCCTTCTTCACCCTTTGTTAAATATAGTTTTGCGTATACCATAGAGAAAGCTGCCTGGCATCAGAACAGCTTCTTTCATTGCAGATGGCACTTCACCTCCTCTTATCCTCAAACCACAGGATCAAGGCTTCTTCCAAGAAGTCAGGCTTTGTCTCCATCCTGAACAGGCGAACTGCAGTGCCCCAGAGGTTGAGCTCCTGCTAATGGGCCTGCTCCGGGCTGGTGCCAAGTGCCCCCTGCATGTGATGCCCCAGGGATGTACACATTCTGGCTTCATGTGGCCTGTGTTAATCACAAGGCAGAACCCTGAGCTAACAAAAAGGCTACCTTTTCCCTAAAATGTCAATTTCTTCTTGAACTTTCTCCTGGCGACTGTATTCTTGTGCTCTGCTGATACGCAAACAGGGTGGCATAGTGTTTCATAGCAATGCATAGAGCTTTTATCTTTGTAGGAGAACCATCTGGTACTGTGGACAGGATGTGACTCTCTACTAGAAAACAGACTGGATTAGGGATATGGCCAACTTTAGGGTTTGGGTTTTGGGGTAAATGTACATTAATGACACCTCACTATAAGCTTGTCTTGGAAAGAAAATATTTGCATATTCTCAATGTAATTGCATATTTCCACAGGCTGTTTTCAGACCCTAAATGTAGTCGCCAATTACATTTAGACTTCCGATTGAAAAAAGCCTGGGGAGTTCAGTGACCTGCCTACCTAAATATATATACCCTTTTTCCCTCACATTTTCCCACATACCTTAGTACCCGATGAACGAATTTACCAAAAAATAAAAACGCACTGAGAACTCTGTCTGCACGGAAAGGGAGGATGGGCCCCAGAAAGGGTCCTTCATACACACATCTCAGTAGGAACAGTTGCTGCCTGCGGTTGAAATTTATACAAAGCTTGGTGGGAGGACAGAGTTTTGCTAAAGGAGCCCATTTACATTACCTTGGACGAGTTCAGTCGTTTAAAAAAATAAAATGAGCTATTTTGAATCTGAGCTCCGAATCTGATTGGCTGACGAGAGGCTCCCACTGAAAGCTCATAGTTTATGCAGTGGCTTTTGTGGAGCACAAAGGGAGCTGTGATAAAGGAGTGGCTGGGGGCGAGGGGAGCACATTGGGGTCCATGGCATGCACCAGAGAGCAGGAATGCCCCTATTCCAATGAAGATGCGAGGTTTGGGAGCAATTGATGGGTGACATGTTGCAATGGGTACTGATTGTTCTAACTTGCTAGAGGTTGAAGGCTGGCAGGAGCTGATGGAGCCCGCAGCACCACCTCGGAGACCCCTCTGCCAAATCAAGAGCGCGTGCCTTCAAGAGATGCAGCCATAGTACTGATGGACCAGAGATGCTGCTTCAGGTGCATCCCCCTGCCTCAATGCAGGAAACACAGATACTACCTTTGTTCACAAGACCACACGCACGGTACAGATCAAGGTATCTGGAACCTCTTCATCGAGTGCGGGCCAGTTTGATTGACAGTTGTCAGTCAAAGAAGTCCCTGATGTGGTGAAAATGAAATAAGGACCTAAGGGTTTATGGCGAAGTGGTCTTCAGTCTCCAAGGATGGTCACCAGCAGAGGACGGCTGCACCACACCTCCAGCAGGTCTCCGGAGGACACAACAACTCAGCAGAAGTGTCTCAAAAACTGTGACCTGCTTGTAGGGATAATCCAGGAGTCCTAGTAGGCACAAAGCAGTGCACTCTCCAACATACTACAACAAATAATTAAGTTGAAGTGCCAAGTGAGGACATAAACAAATAGCCACTAGTTTAGCTCTAAAACTCAATGTGTCCCTTTAAAGGAACATCATCACATCCCACCAGCATGCCCTCCCATCCATGCCACAACCGCACAACCAATAGGATTAACTTTAGATAATATCTCAGAGCAAGCTGATGCAACCTATGACTGAGATAGATGCTCACTAACTAGAAAACAGGAATCCCAGTACTGAACAGACTCATAGGAGACACCAACCACAACCTGAGCAGAGCCACACCCCACGGTCTCCAGGCTCTCTATCTAGCGAGCGGCAATCGCGTCTTCTTATCTTTCAGTCTCCTCAGGCCTCTAACTGTACAGACTCTTGTAATCTTTCCATCTCTACTGAAGGTAGAACCTCAGCATGCATGCCAACAGACCCGATTCAGGAAAGCGACTCCCAATTTTGAGCCAAAAATGGCTTTATTTTAGATGTCTCCCGCCTAAAATATTCTCTGCTTCAATGTAAGTCAATGAGGAAAATACATTCTCCTGATTTATTTTCGAAATCTACCTCTTTCCAGTTTCAAACTTCTGGCTCGAATGCCTCCGGGATTCTCAATGAAGCAGAAGTTCAATCAACCAAAATCTGCGTGCGGCCTCATCGGCTTCCAAGAGCACGTTTCTGGATCTTAGCCCTTCTAGTTAATACGTTGATGAAGTCACACTCTCGTAACTTCTTTATCATTAATATCCTGAATCTCAAATGTAGGACCTCTATCCCATTTCCTCTGGAACCTAAGGCATAGATATCACTCACATACATGCCGAGGGGAGAGGATGTGGTCTCATGGCTAGACGGCCGACTTTGGAGCTGGGAAAACAAGATTCGAGGCTCGGGGTCAACTCCACATCCTTTGATTCTGGGCAAATCACTTAGGGCCAGATGTATCAAGCAGTTTTACCCATTCTATGTCTATGGGAAAATGTATTCATACATCTGGCCCTTAATCTCCCCATGCCTACAAAAAAACAAGCATTTGCAATGCAATAGGTCTCACATTTATGCGAGTTTGAGCTATTGGCGTTGTAAAGGCTGTTTCCTGTTACAGGTGTCGACCAGTGGAAGTTGATGCAAACATCTGCCACAAGTTAATGCAGGCGGACGGCGAACACCTCAAGGTTATCATGGGCACAGTCTCTAGTTCTTTGCTTTAAACTCACACATTTTTGGCATGGGCCATGTTAGTTTAATTAACTAAATAAAAGCAAAGTAAGACTACAGCATCAGAGAGCATCAGGTCGTACCATTACAGCCCATGAATGGAAACAGAGCTTGTGATGACTCAGAGGGAGGTGGCCATCGCACCCATGAGATTTAGCAGAAAAGAAAACGCGGTTTAGAAAGGTGGGAGAAGTGACACAAAATCTTTCTGCACTGAGGACACTGAAATCCTAAGGGGAATTTCAGGATGAAACGGAAGGCTTAAATATTATCAAACAGGAGAGGAGCCTCGTGTTTGCCGAATCAGATGCTCAAAGATCTTTAAACAGTGATGTAGCTGGTGGGAGAGCAGGAGTAGTGATAGAAGATGTAAGGAGAGTTAAATCAGCAGTACACATCATGAGGAAGGCACAGTATCATACCCATTTATGGAAGCTGCACCTCCATAAGGATGAAGACAAACTGGAGAGGGTTCAGGGGTTGAGTCAAAAAGATGCGAAATGTAGCGCGGAAGAGGGGTAAGTCCTGAGGGGGAACAGCCATTACAACGTGGTTTTCACCACGCTTTGATATTACATCACATGCGTCACAACACATGCGATGTTACAACGCGTGGTAAAAAACACGCATACCATTACATCGAATGCGCTTTTACAACCCATGCGATGTAATGTGTAATGGCGGCTATCCAAGTCGTTGTGAGGAAACACAATGACGTGCACCGGACGTGATGCAGGAAGGAGGAAGCAGGAACCGGGAGCAGAGATGGCGACGCTGGAGAGGAGGGAGGTAAAGGGGTTTGCGCTTGGGTTGAGGGTTTTGTAGGGTTTAGGGCAGTGTAAAAGTAGTGTAGTAATGTTTGTGTTGTGTGTTTTTTTAACGTTTAAGTGTTTCTTTTTGTAGTGTAGTGTAGTGTTTTAGTGTTTGTGTACTGTAGTGTTTTAGGGTTTAGGGTAGTGTAGTAGTGTTTGTGTAGTGTAGTGTTTTGGGGTTTAGGGTAGTTTTGTAGTGTTTGTGTAGTGTAGTGTTTTAGGGTTTAGGGTAGTGTAGTGTTTTAGGGTTTAAGGTAGTGTAGTAGTGTTTGTGTAGTGTAGTGTTTTAGGGTTTATAGTAGTGTTTGTGTAGTGTAGTGTTTTAGGGTTTAGGGTAGTGTTGTAGAGTTTCTGTAGTGTAGTGTTTTGGGAAATGTAGTAGTGTTTGTTTAGTGTAGTGTTTTAGGGTTTAGGGTAGTGTAGTAGTGTGTGTGTAGTGTAGTGTTTTAGGGTTTAGGGTAGTGTAGTGTTTTAGGGTTTAATCCATACTAATATAATAAAGAGAGAGCCCAAACCTTTGAGGCGGATAATCTCAGGAACCACAGCACCAATCACAACACCCAATACAGCGTTGGAAAGGGCAGTTGCAGCAGAAGGACATAGGCTATGCAGACGCCCACCATATACATTTAAAAGGTAAAAGAACCGTGCCAGCAAAGTAGTCCCTTGTGGGCGTGTCTGCGTTGTGCTGTGAGCGTGTGCTGAGGGCGTGACAAACGCTGGGGGCGTGTGGTACGTTCTGCCCCTCATGCCATGTCTCATATCGTGTGCTAATCCCACCCTGCTCCCTTTAAATACCCCTGCACCCCATAATCATAACCCACCCTTACTCCTTAAAATACCCCAACACCCTTAAACACTAACCCATCTTAACCCTATAAATATACCCTGTACCCCAAAACCCAAACCTATCCCTAAACCCTATAAATACCACTGTACCTCAAAACCAAAACCTACCCCCTGAACCCTAAAAATAGCCCTGTACCCCAAAACCCAAACTTAGCCCTGAACCCTAAAAATACCCCTGTACCCCAAAACCCAAACCTAGCCCTGAACCCTAAAAATACCACTGTACCCCAAAACCCAAACCTACCCCTGAACCCTAAAATACCCCGTACCCCAAAACTCAAACCTAGCCCTGAACCCTTAAAATACCCCTGTACCCCAAAACCCAAACCTACCCCTGAACCCTAAAAATACCCCTGTACTCCCAAACCCAAACCTAGCCCTGGACCCTAAAAATAACCCTGTACCCCAAAACCCAAACCTACCACTGAACCCTAAAATACCCCTGTACCTCAAAACCCAAACCTACCCCTGAACCCTAAAAATACCCCTGTACCCCAAAACCTAAACCTAGCCCTGAACCCTAAAAATACCACTGTACCCCAAAACCCAAACCTACCCCTGAACCCTAAAATACCCCGTACCCCAAAACCCAAACCTAGCCCTGAACCCTAAAAATACCCCTGTACCCCAAAACCTAAACCTACCCCTGAACCCTAAAAATACCCCTGTACTCCAAACCCCAAACCTAGCCCTGGACCCTAAAAATAACCCTGTACCCCAAAACCCAAACCTACCCCATAACCCTAAAATACTCCTGTACCCCAAAACCCAAACCTAGCCCTAAACCCTAAAAATACCCCTGTGCCCCAAAACCCAAACCTAGCCCTGAATCCTTAAAATACCCCTGTACCCCAATACCCAAACCTACCCCTGAACCTTAAAAATACCCCTATACCCCAAAACCCAAACCTAGCCCGTAACCCTAAAAATACCCCTGTACCCCAAAACCCAAACCTACCCCTGAACCCTAAAAATACCTCTATACCCCAAAACCCAAACCTAGCCCTGAACCCTAAAACTACCCCTGTACCTCAAAACCCAAACCTACCCCTGAACCCTAAATTACCCCTGTACCCCAAAACCCAAACCTAACCCTGAACCCTAAAAATATCCCTGTACCCCAAAACCCAAACCTACCCCTGAACCCTTAAAATACCCCTGTACCCCAAAACCCAAACCTACCTCTGAACCCTTAAAATACCCCTGTACCCCAAAACCCAAACCTAGCTCTGAACCCTTAAAATACCCCAGTACCCCTAAACCCAAACGTACCTCTGAACCCTAAAAATACCCCTGTACCTCAAAACCCAAACCTACCCCCTGAACCCTAAAAATACCCCTGTACCCCAAAACCCAAACCTAGCCCTGAACCCTAAAAATACCACTGTACCCCAAAACCCAAACCTACCCCTGAACCCTAAAATACCCCATACCCCAAAACCCAAACCTAGCCATGGACCCTAAAAATACCCCTGTACTCCAAAACACAAACCTAGCCCTGGACCCTAAAAATAACCCTGTACCCCAAAACCGAAACCTACCCCTGAACCCTAAAATACCCCTGTACCCCAAAACCCAAACCTAGCCCTAAACCCTAAAAATACCCCTGTACCTCAAAACCCAAACCTACCCCTGAACCCTAAATTACCCCTGTACCCCAAAACCTAAACCTAACCCTGAACCCTAAAAATACCCCTGTACCCCAAAACCCAAACCTACCCCTGAACCCTTAAAATACCCCTGTACCCCAAAACCCAAACCTACCTCTGAACCCTTAAAATACCCCTGTACCCCAAAACCCAAACCTAGCTCTGAACCCTTAAAATACCCCAGTACCCCTAAACCCAAACCTACCTCTGAACCCTAAAAATACCCCTGTACCCCAAAACCCAAACCTAGCTCTGAACCCTTAAAATACCCCAGTACCCCTAAACCCAAACCTACCTCTGAACCCTAAAAATACCCCTGTACCTCAAAACCCAAACCTACCCCCTGAACCCTAAAAATACCCCAGTACCCCAAAACCCAAACCTAGCCCTGAACCCTTAAAACACCCCTGTACCCCAATACCCAAACCTACCCCTTAACCCTAAAAATACCCCTATACCCCAAAACCCAAACCTAGCCCTGAACCCTAAAAATACCCCTGTACCCCAAAACCCAAACCTACCCCTGAACCCTAAAAAGACCCCTATACCCCAAAACCCAAACCCAGCCCTGAACCCTAAAAATACCCTGTACCCCAAAACCCATACCTATCCCTAAACCCTAAAACTACCCCTGTACCCCATAACCCAAAACTGTATCTGAACCCTTAAATTACCCAAACACCCCAAAACGTATACTTCAGTACCCCAAAACATATACCCCTATACACATACTTACCTTATCCAAACATTAAAAAAAAAACATGCTTTTACCATTCAGGCATTTACAACGAATTTCGTTGTAAATGTATGCGTGGTAAAAGCATAACAAATGTAATGCCATGCGTTATAATAATGGCATTGCGGAGTCATGGTACTTTCGTAATGAAAGTATGCGGAGTGATAGTATGCGGAAAGAAAGTTGCGGAATAATGGTTAAGTACATTGGTGGCACGGCGGCCCACATCTCCAGCAACATACTCATATTTTTTCACCACCCATTTGAAAAATGCACAGGTCTCTCTCATTGGTGGCCTGCACCGACATACACTTTTAGACACACCTCCCGCCACAAGTTCTAGAATTGCGAACTTTAGAGCTGGGGAGCTACATTCGAATCCTGGCTTCAGCTCAACATCCTGTGATTCCAGGCAAATCGCTTTGTCTCCCTGTGCTTACCACAAATGAATGTGTTCTTCTGTAATGTAAATTGTGTTCATGCCATGTTGTCGAGTTCGCGCTATATAATATTGGAAGGAAAAATAGAGTAGGGAAACTCGAGTTCACACACTACTGAACACGCACTTTTAAGTGCATCAGCAGTGCACTGTGAATCGGAGACTTTCACAGGCCTGTCACAGATAAGAAATGCTATCAAAACGAAATCCTACAAAACAATACACTACTGGCCGGCAGCAATTCATACCCGGACAACGTCGGGATGGGCTGCTAGTACTAATTTAATAAAGAGAGAGCCCAAACCTTTGAGGCGGGTAATCTCAGGAACCACAGCACCAATCACAACACCCAATACAGCGTTGGAAAGGACAGTTGCAGCAGAAGGACATAGGCTATGCAGACGCCCACCATATACATTTAAAAGGTAAAAGAACCGTGCCGGCAAAGTAGTCCCTTGTGGGCGTGTCTGCGTTGTGCTGGGGGCGTGACAAAGGCTGGGGGTGTGTGGTACGTTCTGCCCTTCATGCCATGTCTCATATCAAGTGCTAATCCCACCCTGCTCCCTTTAAAAACCCCTGCACCCCATAATCATAACCCACCCTTACTCCTTAAAATACCCCAACACCCTTAAACACTAACCCATCTTAACCCTATAAATATACCCTGTACCCCAAAACCCAAACCTATCCCTAAACCCAAAAATACCCCTGTACCCCTAAACCCAAACTTAGCCCTGAACCCTATAAATACCCCTGTACCTCAAAACCCAAACCTACCCCCTGAACCCTAAAAATACCCCTGTACACCAAAACCCAAACCTAGCCCTGAACCCTAAAAATACCACTGTACCTCAAAACCCAAACCTACCCCTAAACCCTAAAATACCCCGTACCCCAAAACCCAAACCTAGCCCTGAACCCTTAAAATACCCCTGTACCCCAAAACCCAAACCTACCCCTGAACCCTAAAAATACCCCTGTACTCCGAAACCCAAACCTAGCCCTGGACCCTAAAAGTAACCCTGTACCCCAAAACCCAAACCTACCCCTGAACCCTAAAATACCCCTGTACCCCAAAACCCAAACCTAGCCCTAAACCCTAAAAATACCCCTGTACCCCAAAACCCAAACCTAGCCCTGAACCCTAAAAATACCCCTTTACTTCAAAACCCAAACCTACCCCTGAGCCCTAAAAATACCCCTATACCCCAAAACCCAAACCTAGCCCTGAATCCTAAAAATACCCCTGTACCCCAAAACCCAAACCTACCCCTGAACCCTAAAAATACCCCTATACCCCAAAACCCAAACCTAGCCCTGAACCCTAAAACTACCCCTGTACCCCATAACCCAAAACTATATCTGAACCCTTAAATTACCGAAACACCCCAAAACAGATACCTCAGTACCTCAAAACATATACCCCTATACCCATACTTACCTTATCCAAACATTTAAAAAAAACATGCTTTTACCATTCATTCCTTTACAACGAATTTCGTTGTAAATGTATGCGTTGTAAAAGCATATAAAATGTAATGGTGTGGTGTGGCTCACTGGTTAGAGGCAGCAGACCCGGGAGCAGAGGAGGGCCCGGGACCAGGGTTCAATTCCCGACATGGCAGGGTCAGCCGACTCAATAATTCTTGCCTCGGTGCCTACTCTAACTAGGGATCACACACGGCAAATCTGGGCATTAGCTTGCCTCATCTCCACAACGGCCCCCCACATACGCCGGGGATGCCTGGTGTCACCTTGGAGATACCCAGTAGGGACCATCTCACAGGGTAAGCCAGGACGGGTTTCCCAGCGGGCTATAGCGCAGAGATACTCCTTTGGGAGTCGATTCTAGCGCGTTAGAAACCCACAATAATGCCATGCGTTATAATGGCATTGCGGAGTCATGGTACTTTCGTAATGAAAGTATGCGGAGTGATGCTATGCGGAAAGAAAGTTGCGGAATAATGGGTGTTTACCCTCCCCCGGTAAGTACATTGGTGGCCCACATCTCCAGTAACATACTCATATTTTTTCACCACCCATTTGAAAAATGCACAGGTCTCTCTGATTGATGGCCAGCACCGACATACACTTTTAGACACACCTCCCGCCACAAGTTCTAGAATTGCGAACTTTAGAGCTGGGGAGCTACGTTCGAATCTCGGCATCAGCTCAACATCCTGTGATTCTAGGCAAATCGCTTTGTCTCCCCGTGCCTACCACAAATGAATGTGTTCTTCTGTAATGTAAATTGTGCTCATGCCATGTTGTCGAGTTCGTGCTATATAATATTGCAAGGAAAAATAAAGTAGGTAAACTAGGGTTCACACACTACTGAACGCGCACTCTTAAGTGCATCATCAGTGCACTGTGAATCTGAGCGTTTCACAGGCCTGTCACAGATAAGAAATGCTATCAAAACGAAATCCTACAAAACAATATATTACTGGCCGGCAGCAATTAGGGGTGGGCGTTGTTCGCGAAGTAGCGCTACGCGAAGCTACGCGAAGTGCACTTCGCACTACGCGAACTTCATGTAGCACTACGCGAGCTGCGTAGTAGCATGTTCGCACTGTACAAGATGCGTTTTCAATGATTGCACAGTGCAGACAAGCATCCGGCACTGTGCAATCATTGAAAATGGCAGCTTGCACAGTGCGAGCTGTCGTTTTCTGCTGCTCGAGTAGATTATTACTCGAGCGGCAGCTTTCTCAACGCGAACTGGTAGTTTCTCATTGAGAGCAGTCGCGAGCATGCGCAACCACTCACAATGAGAAACCTGACCTCCCCGCATTGAGAATCTCGCCGGGATGTCATTTTGCTTGCTCGCGGTCGCGAACATGACGTTGAGGACCGCGAACAAGCAAAAAAGAACCGCTGCACTACGCTACGCTGCACTACTCGTGTTCGCACTGTGCTACGTGCAGCTTGCGTAGTGCGAAGTTGCGCAAACTTCGCAAACTCCGCAAGCGTAGCGTAGTGCTTCGCCCAGGGTTAGCAGCAATTCATACCCGGACAACGTCGGGACGGGCTGCTAGTATAATATATTTTAGTGTGTATGCTTAAAGAGTTTTTGAAGAGGCTATTGTATTCATTTGTAAAATTATGGATGTTTAGAAAAGAATATGTTTCATTGAAATGCACAGATTGCTAAACAACAGAATACTAATCCCATACAAACTATTTTATTAACCCATACATACTCCACCAAATCCTCTGCAGTTTTTTGCAATGTCACCTGCTGCTGAAGTAAATGTAATCATCATTACAGAAAAAAAAAGAATGCCGGCCACGTAGACATCAAATGAAAAGCAATCTCTCCATCTGCCTGCACTGCCAGAAAAAGATTTCAGAAGCAGAAAAAACACTGCAATCGCCCTATGTTAAAGAGTAACATAGGACTCACCACATCCGGGCTCCAATTTTGCCAGCAGCTGGCACAAGATGACTACATGGGGACAGCTCTCGACTGCCACTGAGATGCGTTTCACCTTACAGCACCCGACAATCGAGGTGTTACTGCATGAACCTCCATGTCCTTTTTAATATCATTCCGATATTAGCAGCATCCATCAAACTGGTGCCGCATTTTTGGTTGTGTTCAATTTCTCTCTTAAGTGCAGGATTCTCAGAAAAAGTAACAATTCTACTGGGGAAGCATGAAAGTCGGATCCATGTTTTCATTACTTTGAATCAAAGCATGGGCAAAATGGCTTCAACTGAACCATTCTGTTGAGACCACTTTGCAAGAAATATCTGGCATAGTCCAAGCACTTACGAGACTGGGAACAAACTGTCTGGCTGCGTCCCTGAAGATAAAAAAGAATCAACTGCAAGTCCTTCTAAATTGTTATTGATGAAACTTTCCAAGACCTCCTTACAGCCGAATGCAATTTGCTATGGCATCAAGTTCAGATTTCTTCTTTTTCTCATATTTCTGTTTCTCACATCATCACATCATGCGCGTGTTCTGCTAAAACGCTATATGAAAAGACACTAGGGACTAGGCAGGAAGCACGAAATGCGCACACACCAAACGCGTGCACATCTCCTGTCTGACGGGGGAGGGAGGGAAAGTGAAAGTGTGCCACGCGCCTTGTGTTGAAAAGTCGGGAGCCCGACACGTGCACATCTCCTGTCGGTGTGCATATCTCCTGTGCCCCTCCCGCAGTCTCTGAGGTCGTGTGCGCTGAAAGAGACGCCGTAGCGTGCATCTCAGCTGTCCAGGCGCACTCTGAAAGAGACGACGTGAGCGTGCACATGGGCTGTCCGGGCGCCATGAGTGTGCACATCCCTGTCCCCCTTCGGCCATCAAACCGACGCCTATAGGTCTCGCCGAGGCTTGCAGTGCATGCGCTGCATCGCTAGGCTAGACCTAAAAAAAATGAACGTGTCCTTGTGTAATGTAACTGGTGGCCGTGTAAAGCGCTCCAATACCTTTGGGTCAAGTTCGCGCTATATAAATCTGCAAAAAAAAAAAAAATACTCCCAATTTAGGCGGATATACTACTGATTTCAAGGCTAGTCTCCTGCCTCATGAATTCCTGCATTCAAAAACCCAAATCTTCTGCAGGCATATCCTAACAGGGACTGCTCTTGTGTGACTCTGAGTATGCAATGCCATTAACATGCTCCTGCAGGACAGTGCACAGTATTTTTGTAAACCTCTCTCTGCCTGTCATAGGGCGTTTTCTGTGTTCCTGGCAGGTAATGGTAAAAAGGTGAATATTTGCATTTTTGATATCTGATCCTGCAGCAGCACACTTGAAAGTCCCATAAATGACAATAGACCCAATTCAGGTCAATGGGAAAAATATATTATCCTGATTATTTTTTCTTAAAACTCCCACTTTCTTCTTCTAAAATGTTGGCATGCATAGTCACTCAGTACTTCATTTATGCCAGTGGTTGCCGGTGGGCCCCACCAGCACCTATTGTAGTGGACTGGGATTCTTTTCCCTCTCCCTTCTGGTCCCAGTCCCCAACAGCTGGCTTAATGTACAGCAGTAAGAGACAGCAGATCAGTACCTCTTTTATTTCCACTAAGATCATGGAAACAGAATAAGAATAGCCATTACAATGCTTAAAAATCCCAGTTCAGTGGATTGGCAACCTTTCTTCTATTTCCACAAACTACAGTAGATATAAAAAAAAGACTCTTGCTCACACTTGAAGATGGCGTGCAAGCAAATCCCTGACCACCCAGAGTTAACACGCAGGACATAATGCAGAGCCAGTGGGCTTCGGCAGTAGTGATGCTGCAGTGAGAACAATAAGGCCTGCCTCCTTTGCCTGCACCCTCTCATTATTTAGCCTCCAAAAGCAATATTTTGGGGACAGGATCTTATTTATCTTTACAAATTAATCACCGACACTCCACCCCTAACCCCGTCATGCTTCAAAAGTGACACATAGAAAATGTGATGAATCTTTCAATTGCTTGAAAATTTTGAGCTCACAGTCACACGACTTGTCACTCTCTTACTCTCTAGAGGACCAATGTAGCTAGGGCAGGACTTGGAAAAATGCTTGGGCTGGACCACCTGCATTATCTTGTTGGACTGCTTTCAGGGTCGAAGGAGCAATCTATCCAACTCTGACATCAACACTGCAGGAGCAGCCTTCCCTCTCCCTGTGCTGGTCCATCTGCAGCCCTGACCTTCTGAGACCATGGTGCTTCAGTTAGGGGAGGGGACCTCTCCCTCAGGTAGAGCGCCAATGCTTTGAAAGGTCCAGGCAAGATGGACAGGAACATAGGAGACCTTGTCATAAGACTGTTCTAATCTAGTTGCTGCTCTTAGAGTCTTTTGCTCTGCTGTGACCAGGGCCAGCTTTGGTCGATGCGACCGGTGCTGCCGCACCTGGCGTTGACTTTGGTGGGGGGTGCAGTGTATAAGTATTGGTTTAAAACCACCTGAACTTCCTTGTCCATCCAGCAGTTTTCAGGCAACAATAAAAATGTCAAGATAACTCTGGTGATCAATGTTCCTACTGGTGAGAGATCTGAATTTTGTCTATTGCCAGTTTTGACTCTTCATAAAGTAGCACGGAGGGTTAATGTGTCTGCTGCAAAGTACGTGTACCATGCAGATCACAGAACTGAGTGTGAGTGAACTATGAGTAGGGCTATAAAAAAATAAGATGTATGTCAGAGAGAGGCTATGGAGAGATGAGGTGCACTATTAGGGAGTGGTAGTGAGGGAATTCGGGGAGATGGAGATCAAGGGGTGGCATCAAAAAAGACTGTCACACCCGGCTCCACCAGCACTAAAACTGGCCCTTGCTGTGACCTGTGCTCTATGCTTACGTATCATATCATATGCATTAACCTCCATAACCCAGTTACCTCACCTATTACTCGTTGATTGTATGCTTGTCACATACATGCCAACATTTTAGAAGAGGAAAGTGGGAGATTAAAAACAAATTATCTGGAGAATGCTTCCCTCTTGAGTTTTCGAAAGCCTCTGAAAACCTGGCTATTCATTAATTAACCACTTCCCTGCTGATGACGGAACCGCTCCGTCATCAGCCGCAGTAGCGCTGTGCTGATGACGGAGCGGTTCTGTCATGGCCCGACCGACGCACCTGCGCGGTGCGGATTTCGCGCCTGCGCAGTGCGTTCTATTGAGCGGGCGGGGCCATGACGGAACCGCTCCGTCATGAGTACAGCTCAACCGAGGCTGGTGACGGAGTGGTTCCGTCACCAGCATGGCCGAGCCGCGCGGCCCCCTAGCCCCCTTAGCGCTGCGGCGGAATAGCCGCCGCAGCGAAGGTGTTAACGATCATTGTTCGCTCTCGTGTCCTTATTACTGCAGTGCCAAGACACTTCCGGGTATTTGTTTGCGCTTTACAAATTTCAAAATCAAATCAATGTACTTCCCCCATTGACTTCAAGTGAGGCCTGAGTCGGGTTATTGTCATGTATGGGAGGTGCAAGTGTGCTGCTGCAGGATCGGATATTTGAATTGCAAATATACATTTTTGTTTTTCTTACCTGTCAGGAGCATGGACATAGCTGATTAGAGAGATCATGAGAAAAATGCTATGCCCTAGCCTTCAGGGGAAGGTCACTGCCAGTGCTTACTTCTGAGTCACACAAGACCAGTCCCTGTCAGTTGAAGCCCGTCGTAGAACTGAGTTTCTGCATGCAGGAATCCGGAGGTGGAAGACGAGACTTGAAATCGGTAGACTCCCACCTGAGTCAGGAGGGTTGGCATGTGTGTTATCTTTGACGTTCTACAACGCTCCTTGGCCTTTTGGTTAGGTATGTGCTGTAGAAATACCTCATACATATGTATTTTTCAAGCCTTTTTGCATCACATTCGCCAGTAGGCATGAGAAGGGCACAATCCTTGTACAGACACACAATATCACACTCCACATTGCAGACACACATTCCAGCATCCACAACAATCCCACTGAGAGGCATACTATCAGCCCACAATGTTCTTCATCAGTGAAAAGGGAGCACTATGTAAATACCATTGCAATTCAGTCCAATGCAAAACAGGGAGGTTTACAAGCTCCAAGGCACATGCAGGCAAGACAGGCAAATGGGTAAGAGGAAAGAGACATTGTGGTAAAAGGGGTACAGAGCAAGAAAACAGCAAAGAAGAAAAGGCAGATATGAGCAAGGAACAACAGAAAATACAATTGGAAATGGACAGTAGAACAGAGCAAAAAACTGGGAAAGAGTGGCAAAGAAGGAGTAAAAAGAGTGGCAAAGAAGGAGTAAAAACAACCCAATGAGAAGGAAAGCAGAGAACACAATGGGTTGAGAGTATGCAAACCACTGGGAACAAAGCTAGACAAGTAGACCTGAGAGTAATAGAAACAAGCATTCACAATGCAATGGCCTCAGCTTTGTTAAAGTTAGAGCTTTTGGCCTTGCAAATGGCATATTTTTTATTTTTCGTTTAAAAACACCCATAAATAAATGGTATTGTCATTTACAATGGCAATAGTTGAGCATTAGAGAGTAGTAGAGAGTATTAGCGGCACAGAGCCACACACAGAAAGGGACACACACACACACAGAACCACACACACACACAGAGCCACACACACACACACACAGAGCCACACACACACACACAGAGCCACACACACACACAGAGCCACAAACACACAGAGACCCCACACACATAGAGCCACACACACACAGAGCCACACACACACACAGAGCCACACACACAGAGAGCCACAGACAGAGAGACACACACACACACACACAGAGCCACACGCACACAAAGAGCCACACACACACAGAGCCACACACACACACACACACACACACACACACATAGAGCCACACACACACAGAGAGCCACACACACACACACAGACACACACAGAGAACCACACACAGAGAGCCACTCACACACAGAGAGCCACACACACACACAGAGAGCCACACACACACAGAGAGCCACACTCACACAGAGAGCCACACACAGAGAGCCACACACACACACAGACACACACAGAGAGCCACGCACGCAGAGAGCCACACACACAGAGCCACACACACACACACAGAGCCAGACACACACAGAGAACCACACACACACAGAGCCACACACACACAGAGCCACACACACACACACACACACACACAGAGAACCACACACACACACACACACACAGAGCCACACACACACACAGAGAGCCACACACACACACACAATTGAGCACAGCCAGGGAACAGAGGAAAGAAAACACAAGCACAGCTAGGGAACAGAGGCAACAAACACGAGCACAGCCAGGGAACAGAGGCAAGAAGAAAACACGCACAGAGCCAGGGAACAGAGGCAAGAAGAAAACACGCGCACAGCCAGGGAACAGAGGCAAGAAGAAAACACGCGCACAGCCAGGGAACAGAGGCAACAAAAGAAGAGCACAGCCAGGGAACAGAGGCAACAAACACAAGCACAGCCAGGGAACAGAGGCAACAAACACGAGCACAGCCAGGGAACATAGGCAACAAACACGAGCACAGCCAGGGAACAGAGGCAAGAAGAAAACACGAGTACAGCTAGGGAACAGAGGCAACAAACAAGGGGAAAGCCAGGGAACAGAGGCAAGAAAAAAACACAAGCACAGCTAGGGAACAGAGGCAACAAACACGAGTACAGCCAGGGAACAGAGGCAAGAAGAAAACATGTGCACAGCCAGGAAACAGAGGCAAGAAGAAAACACGTGCAGAGCCAGGGAACAGAGGTAACAAACACGCGCACAGCCAGGGAACAGAGGCAACAAACACGAGCACAGACAGGGAACAGAGGCAACAAACACGAGCACAGCCAGGGAACAGAGGCTAGAAGAAAACACGAGCACAACTAGGAGCCAGAGGCAAGAATAAAACACGTGCACAGCCAGGGAACAGAGGCAACAAACACGAGCACAGCCAGGGAACAGAGGCAAGAAGAAAATACGTGCACAGCCAGAGAACAGAGGCAACAAACACGAGCACAGCCAGGGAACAGAGGCAAGAAAAAAACACGAGCACAGCTAGGGAACAGAGGCAACAAACAGGAGCACAGCCAGGGAACAGAGGCAACAAACACGAGCACAGCAGAGAAAAAACGATGACAAGCAGAGAACAGAGGCTAGACAAGTGGTGGTGTTGGGGGGGTCTGGAGGGGAAGGGGTGGCCTGACGCCGATGGAGTGAGTAGCTCACCTCGGAGCTCCTCCCGACAAGCCTGATCCAGCGACATCCTGAACCCCCCCCATAGAACTGAGGGGGCAGAACGTTGCTGAGTGCGGCACGACCAATTAGAAGGTGCTCCGTGGCCTGGAATCCGTCCCACCAAATTGATCCACCCGTAGCTTCGGGTCCCAAGATGGCGGAGCCTGGAAGACCTGACAGAGTCTGGAGGAGGGAGTCAGAGTGCAGTGGGGACTGAAAGCAGACCTGAAACAAGATCAGGGACAGACCCACCCTGCCGCCGCAGTGAAGTGAGGCTGCCGGGCCGACTGTGACTCCGAGGCGGAAGGGAAGGTGACCCGCGAAATCTAAGCAACCCATCTACACGGCGAGATCCTGCTGCGGGGGCGGGCCACCGGGTGGGGGCCCCTGCGCTGGCTTGGGCACCAGAGAGATCGGGGCCCAGCAGGGGTAACGTGCAGCGGCTTTGAGCTGATGCGAGCGGAGCAAGCTTGCGAGGGCCGGGAGAGCGGCAAAGAGCCGGCAGCCAGCTACAGCGGACATGCGCTAATGCCGGACAGGTAGTAGTGCACAGACCCAGAAGGGGGTAAAGATCGGCAGCCATCGCTGGCCCTACCTCAAAAATCATACTGAGATTACCCGGGCAGGACGGCTGACTGTAAGGGTCCAGTTACTGAGCAGTGCGAGGAGAGACTCCCCCTGAGGGGGGGGAGGCCAGAAGCTGCTGCATGCGGAGGAGACTTGGCCGTGGAGTGGGGTGAGGGGGGCTGCGCTGCATACGCCTGGGACTTGTGTAGGGGGCAGAGCTGCTGTGAGGAGGTGAGCAAGGGCCCCTGCCGCCATGAGGACAGTGGGGTCTTGCAGGCTCGCACGGGCGCCTGAGGCCTCACTTGACTAGTGACCAGAGAGGGAAGGACTGGGCGGTATATCGCCTGCCGAGTCGACCCACCTGGTGCGACGACTAGCAGTGGCCCGCCTCAAGAACTGAGAGGCCAGTGGAGAGATGCCTACATTGCCCTGGGGGTATGGGAATGGGCCTGCGTGGCGCTGTCTGGATAAGTGGAACCCATGTGGCTGCCGCTCTAAAAGAGAGAGAGAGGGAGAGAGTTTGTAGAGCGAAGCTACCCCTAGCCCGTGGGAGCTAAAAAAAAACAAGCCGTCAGATTCACATGATGCCGTGAGCACAAGAGTCAAACACCGCCATGTTTCTCCGAGGCGAAGCAGAAATGCTTCGGAGAAACCACCGTCATTTTCGTGATTGAGGGGTGTGTTTTTTATTCTCTCCTCTTCCCATTGGCTGGAATGTAAAATTCCAGCCAATGGGAAGAGGAGAGAAAGAAAAGAGAAAGAACCTAACCCTCCCCCCCCCCTGAATCCCGCCTTGAACGGAGTGACGCCCCTCTCCTCCAATGGCTGGCCTCCGTTTAGGTTCAAGTCCCCATACTGAAAAATAAAATTGCTCGCCAGTGAGACTGCGCAAGCGCAGCCTACGCAGGCTGAGACCTAAAAAGGAAAAGAGGAAAGAATAGCAAAAATGATGAATTAGGTCAAAGGAACCAGTGCATAAAAAGATGAAGAGAAGACAGAAAAGAAAAAAAGAATGAAAATATAAATAAAACTACCAGACGTTTAGCTGGGCTTGGCATGTTGCAGGGAAAAATGTGAGACATGACATTGTTGCAGGGATTCTGCGCAAACACAGAACTATGCGTAGGATTATGGGGCCATAGTATATAGGGATTGAGTCATCCTGCCACGCTAGTACCCATGAGCCCAGTACCAATGAGCTATAGTGTCTCACTTCCCCTCCTACTCACTCACAGAGTAACAAATGATTAAACACCCCAGAACACAACACTTCCGACTCTCTCAGGAATCACGGTTGCAAGACACACCCTTTTGCTCACACTCTTGTACTTGTCCACAATGAGCTCTGACAGAGTCACAAGCAAGTTTAAAATATTTATTTTCATTAACATGCTCTAATGTGCAGTGTACGTGTCACAATTAGCAGAAAATGCATATCACAAATGTGGTCAGCATAGCAAGTAGTGTGTAAATCATGAAAGGAGCTGTGATTATAAAAAGACATTGTAGCCTAATCTCCCTCCACTTGTATCGAAGCAGAATGACTATATATTAGATCTCTCGGCTTTATCTGCAGACCCCTTTCCTTAGTCTATAGATGGTAGTTCTACATCATAGGGACTGTCCTGCTCTTCTCCCTGGAAAGGTCCCTCCCCAAGTTTGAGCTGCCTATGCGTGTATTCCAATAAGACCAAAGTACGTATTCCCAATCAACAGCTGCATCGGTATGTTTTGTCTATGTGCTAGGGCTTGACCAGAACAGAATAACAAACGGCATTGTTGATCGACCTTGCTCACAATGTTCAGACTAAATCCCAGGAACTTGCAGAGTGTGAACACAGCGATAGGTTCTCATGTGAAAACGGTAAAAGAGGCATTTGCAAAATAAACTTGTGTATTAACGTGTGCAAAGCAGCAGACAATTTGCAGAGTGCTCATGCTAACTTAAAGAAGACAACAATGTCCCAATGGGCCATGCGACAACATGAGAATAATGTACCTGTTGCTCAGTACTATGGGGAATCTGCAGGTCACATATTAAAATCGTTTTGTGATAATACAGTGATTACACAGTGGGTTAATGTACCTACTGCTGAAATTGATGAGTAAATATGTAGGTCACAGGTTCCAATCAGAGTGTGATAGTGTGACCTGTTTTTCACAGGTTTCAAACCAGGTAAGGCAGCTTTCTCCCAGCAATGCACTGATAGTGTGTGCTTGACATCAGGAGAGTCCTACAGCTAAAAAGAAATAACTTGGGGGCGTGGCCAAGATGGCGGCGGAGTAGGACGTGTTTCTAGTCGCCTCCGGCGCCAGGCCCTGCAAAGCTTTGTTTCGCATCGGCCCCGGGAGTCCCCTTGGGCTGCCGGTTGCTCCGGAGACCTTGGGTAGCTGTGGCCAGCGGTGGTGTAATATCCGACGGCGTCGGAGCCTGTCTTTGCCGCACCGGAGCCGGCGGCGGTATCTGCGGCCAGACGTGCTGTTACGCAAAGCGGCGGCTCCGAAGGGCCTGTGGAGGGCGGAGTGCGGAGGCTGGCGAGTCCGCCTGGGCACTGTGGCTGCGTGCTGCGGGGGCCTACCGGCAACGGAGCAGTGCCGGATCGCCGACGTGACCCCTGTTCCCCGAGAGGAGGCGGAGCCTGGCGTCCACGAGCACCTGACGCTGCAGCGCGGCCGGCTACCTAACTGAGCCGTGGTCTGCGGCCTAGATCGGAGAGTGGTTGGAGCGGCCCCCGGGATCCACGCGGCCTGATCAGTGCTCTGAGGTGGGGACGGCCTTCAGGGGAGTGCGGGCGGCACCCGCAGGAGAGCGAGGCAGCTGGGGTGCGGCGGTGAGTGCAGCGGCCTTCTGTTGGGGACCGGACGCGCCTGGTTGGCCTGCTCAGTTTACTGGTGCCTGGAGCAGGGGCACGGGACGACGCGAACAGCTGGGCCGTGAGGAACATATAGAAGGGTTGCTAACCCGGGGGGAACCCATTGGCAGCATAGCAGAGACTTTTGGCACGGGTTTGGTCCCCCCCGAACCCCCCCCCCTCTAGTGTGGGAGATGTGAATCTGCTAGCACACTGGAGCAGGCCGGTATGATCTACAGGGAGGTATGGACGTCCGTGGAGTGGGACCCAGAGCTCGAGGAGCCCGCCTGCGTAGTGGGCCTTAGGGGACGGTTGGTCCCCTGGACTTGTGACCGTCACGCAGCATTGCGACTGGTGTTACGGCAACGCCCCTGAGTATTGATATAGGGTCTGGAACTGCGGAGGCTGTCTCCACTGGGCGCGATCTACCTACGCCACTGAGGCGGACGGGGGCTGCATCTGGAGGTCTGGGCACACGCTGACGGTACGTGACAGGGGCACCGACGGGACTCTGCCCTGTGGCAAGGAGGACTCCGATTGAGGTGGCACCCAGGAGGTTAAGGGGGGCCGCAATGGCTACCGTTTTGCGCAAGGGAAAGAACGGTAAGGACGGCCAGCCGAAGAGCGCCCAACAGCCGGCGTCCCCTGGCCCGAGCTCCTCTCCTAAGAGATCAGATGATGAGGCTCCGGTCACCAAAGCCTTCATGACTGACCTCTTCAAGTCCATTAAAGAAGACATCTCGGACCTCCGAGCGCAACTGACCTCTGACCTTCGGGAGGTCCGGAGAGACGTGGACGCAGTGGGGGAGAGAGTGGCCACGTTAGAGGATCACCATCTCAGCATGGCGAACGACGTCCATCAGTTACAACAGGACGTGCTGAGGCTCACTGAACAGAACTTAGACTTGCAATCCCATGCGGAGGACTTAGAGAACCGCTCTCGAAGAAATAACATTCGCATAGGAGCGATGCCATGGGATGGCGAGGCGGGTGATCTGCGTGGCTACGTGCAAGACCTCTTCCTTCAGATCCTGGGGGAGGAGGACGTACAGGAGATTCGGATGGATCGAGTCCATAGGGTTGGCCTATGGCGGAGGGCCGCCTCCGGATATCCTCGTCTGTGTCCATGATTTTCAGCTCAAGGAGAGGATCCTCAGGAAGGCGCGTGACGCTCCAACTTTGCAGTTCCGTGAACACCGCCCGCAGCTCTATCAGGACCTAGCGGCAACGACTCTTCAGAAGCGGCGGGAGTTTAGACCAGTAACGGCGTTCCAGCGGAATCATAGCATTCCTTACTCGTGGGGTCATCCGTTCCGCATAGTTTTTCGTTGGCAGAATAAGCTAGCACAGATCCGCTCCCTGCAGGTGGCAAAGGAGCTACTGGGCATCGAGGATGAGTCCCCGGCCTCCAGGGCGAACAGCCCTTCGCCGAGAAGGCGGCATCGATCCTCATCTTGGCATAGAGTGGGGTCGGCATTGGATCAAGGGCGTCCAGACCGCGCAACCAGCTTACAGGAGAGGGAGGCTGCGGTGGCCTCCGTTGCTTCAGCGATGCTGACGACTTCACAGCAGAGCTCCGGAGCGGCCTGACTTGGGGCTGCTGACCGAGAGCGCCGGAGGGGCTCGTGTAACCCCGTTCCGTGGGTATGAAGGTACTTTGTGAGAAGACACCCCGGACCGAGGCCTTGGGAGTCCCACATGGAGTCTCCCGACCCCCTCCCAGTGACTACCCGGTGCGCTGCACTGTTCTGGGACTCCTCGTTGAGACTGCTAAGTATATCTGTGTGTTTTTGAGTTGGGGTTTGGTTTGGGGGGTGGGGCTTGGGGGATGTTGTGGGGGGCTTGGCGGGAAGGGGTTGGGTGGGACGAGGGGTGGTGGCGCCTGGTGTGAAAGTATGGAATGCTTTTCTCTCGCTGTGTCTAGTTTCCGGGGGCTCTTGGTGGTTGGACTTCTAGGAGGGAGTATCGACTGGATGGTTGCTGCTCCTGATCTTGAGTTGTTGGACACTGGAGAGGGTGCAGGATTCTGTGAGGGCCGGGTGGTGTGGAGGGTGCCGGACCGGGCCGGTCTGTTCCTGGGGAAGGGTGGAGCGGGAAGGAATCTGCATTGCACAGCTGGGGGGGGGGGGTTTGAGATTCCCTTATGCCGCTTAGTATAGGGACATGGAATGTCAACGGTCTTAACTCCCCTCAGAAGCGCCAGAAAGTTTGGAAATATCTTATTGACCATCACCTGGATATTGTGGGACTCCAGGAAACCCACTTGGCACGTAAAGATTAACTCCGGCTGCGCCATAGGCAGTTCCCGCTAATCTATAGATCCTCTGCATCCACTAAACATAGGGGGGTGGCACTTCTCTTTAGAGCATCTCTACACTTCCAGCCTTTGGGGATTAGCTGTGACAAGGAGGGTAGGTGGCTAATGGTCAAGGGAGTGCTCGGTGGAGTGACATGTACGTTTGTGGTGGTGTATGTACCCAATTCGGGACAGAATGCTTTTCTCCAGGACCTGCTGGACAGGGCAGGGGACTTTGTTGAGGGTCTTATGGTACTAATGGGTGATTTTAATATGGTTTGGGACGGAGATCTGGACAGCTCTCGGGCACAGAGGGCGGGGGCAGCGGTATTTTCCACTGAGACCCAGGGACTGATTGGTGACCTTGGCTTGGTTGACTGCTGGAGATTCCTGCACCCCCAATCGCGCGACTACACGTTCTTCTCCCACGTCCATCACTCTTACTCCAGGCTTGATCATATCTTTGCGAGCCAGGCCCTCCGAGGGGATATCCGAGACTCCAGCATTTTCCCTCTGTCTGTATCGGATCACAGCTTGCTGGTACTAGGGCTGCGCTGGCCGTCTGGGGGGGACGGAATGAAGAAATGGTATTTTCCACCGGCGCTCGTCAGGGACGACATCTCCTGCAGGGAACTGCGCAAGGCAATGGGGGAGTTCCGGGCTCTCAATCCAGCGTCGGACAACTCCCTCTTTAACACCTGGGATGCGTGCAAGGCCACCATCAGGGGTACGTGCCTTCACCTTAACGCCAACCTTAATCGGTTGAGGCGGAAGGAGCGGGAGGACCTGGAGACGGAACTGGCTGCCCTAGAGCAGGCCCACAAAGCTAACCCATCTAGACTCACTTTGAGGCCACTGACTGCTGTGAGTTTGATCATCTGTGTTTATGTTTTTTAATACATTTCATTCCAGTATTACTTTGAGATATTTTGAGCATTAGTCATCCTGCATTTTTACCAGACAGAGCGAAGTCTGGGTCATATTTAGAAAACTACATTGTTGCTTGAATTGATATGCATTTAGCTCTTTGTTTGTTAATTGAAAAATAAAGTGCCACTCCAACTGGAACGTCTGGTATCTTACATGTGTATTCCTTCTCTTACTCAGTGAAATGCTGTGTTGGTGATGTGCGAATTTTAGCCACACCTAAAAGTGGTGACCACTGACCGAAGGGGTCAAGACCTTCCCCTTCACACGTGGCGCCCAACTACTTCATCGTACCTGCCTGATCCATTCTGAGGAGGAATTCGGTGGTCTTCCACGAACCGCATTGGGTGTCCCAGCCGCAGCCTCTTGCCTAACATTGGTGAGTCAAGGAACGTTTTATTTTTTTCCCCTTGAGTCCCGGTGTTGGCTACTTGGCTGTGTGCGGGCCCCCTGTGCCTGGTTCTGGGCTAGACTCCTGACCCCCCCCCCACAGAATTGCACATGGTCACGATCCAAGAACCCTCTGTGCCCCTCAGTGGTCACATTTTCCAACTTGTCATTACGATTTTCATGTCAATGGTTCTGCGCCTCATTTTTCTCTCACTTATCTGTTCTTAACAATTGCTGTTGTGGTTTGTGGTTTGTCGGTGTCAGACAATTCTCTCTCCGTCGGTTCCAGGCCGAGGAGAGCGCCTCTGTGGTTACTTCTTTGCTGTCAACTACCCCCAGGTTTATGATCCCTCTCGACAGTTTCAGTCTGTGAGCTGGGTGTGGTCCGGACATTACAGGTCCTGACTCGGGTTTGAGACCCACCCTGCCCCTTTTCTGTGGGCAGGTTCCTGATCCCTCTTCCAAGTCGAGTCTTGGGAGCTGGGTGTCCCCTGGAATTATCCAGGGTCGGAGGTTCTAGGTGCTCCACTGGGGGTCGTTTGACTCTGACTTTCACACTCTGGCATCCTTGCCACCTGCCTTTACCATTGGCTACTTCCCTTCACTCCTTTGCTAAAATACTACACTGTCTTCTTTCTTTTTTTCATCGTCATGCCATAAATAATTTCTCTTTTCTCCTATTTCAATTCACTACATACCGTGCCCTTTCTACTTCTGCTTTTTTCACCGCCTTCGAATCCCCCACCCACCCCTCCCTTCACTCCACTTCTCAGCTTTACTGTCCACCCCTCCTCAATGCCGCCTCTGCCTTCGCTTTACTTTCCTCCGGACCTATTTTTACACGGTCTGGCTGTATTATTGTACATTTCCCTGCTGCTCCTACGGCCACCCAGCCAACGCCCACGGACCCAGCGCCCCAGCCAACGCCCACGGACTTCCTGCCTTTCACACCAGCGGCAAGAGGAACTGCTCTGTGCCATCTGTGGTTCATTTCGCTCATCGCGGACTCACTTCCTCCCCTGGCGCAGCACCGCCACTCTGCCTCACAGCTCCCCCGAGCCCCCACCCTTCCTTAACATTTAACTCTATACATGTTCTCTCGCTCCTCTTTTTTCCTCTTCCATGTTCCTCCTTCATTCTTTTTTCTCACTGCCACTCCAACACTCCCCTCTCTCCCTATCCATACCTCCCTCTTTCATTCACGGCACCCTGTTCTTTCCCTCCCTCCCTCTTTCCCTCCCTCCTCGTAACATTTAACATTGCTGCTGTCATTGTTTTACACTGTCTCTCTCTCGCTCTCCTGCTATTGCATCTCTACATTGCTGACGTTCATTCTTTCGCTCACTAAATACTCCACTCCTTCCTTTGCCACCATAGGTACTTCTGACATCTCTGTTCTCTCTTCTTCCATGATCTTACTTATTCCATCTCTGTTCTTCCATTACTGGAATTTCATACCCAGCCCGTGGATATCTTCAGGTCGTTGATCACATTGTCAAAAAGTGACATTTCATGTCTTGATCTTTGCTCTGGTCCTCAAGTAGTGAAATTTATTTTCTACATCTTTCTTTTCTTTCATATATTGCTCATTGATCTGATCTTCAAGTTCTGAGATTTAATATCTACATCGTTCTTTTATATCTTGATGATTCATCTGTTCGTCTACATCGTTATAACTTCAGGATGCATCCTCTGTATGTCATCAGTATTTATTGTTCTGTCATCATGTTGTTGATTATGTACTGTGTTGATTATTGACCTTCTCAATTTCATGTTTTGTTCATTTGCCCTGCTCTATGTCACATGTGCTCTTGCATGCATGTGCTTTGTGTAAGTAGCAGCTGTGCTTTGTGACTACAACACCAACTCCCTTCCCTGTGACCCATTGTTCCCTTACTCATCTATCTGCCTTGTCCCTAACCTACGTACAGTGTACCACACGCCTTATAAATACCCCATTCCTCGCACATTGCCTTTCCCGCATTGCCCATTATTGTGCCAATCATTTGCTTCACAATTGATTGCCAACAGGAGGGAATAAGTCATTCATCCTCCCCTACCTCCCTACATCCCTCGCCTACACCTGACATGCCATACACCTTCTTTTCGTAATGTCCAGCAGCCCACCACCTATTCAACATTTTACTATTCAGTTCTTTCACGATAGACCTGACATCATCCACAACTCTGCTACTAACGAATTCACTCTCCTTACTGACGGCTACCGCACCATACTAGCAGCCGCCTGGACACTTCTCGGCGCTGATTTTACGCCAGGCACCCAGCTTAACATCTCAGCCCAATCTCTGGATAGCCTCCCAGCCTTGTCTCTTACCCCACCATCTCCTGACACTACGGCCCCTCAGCTACTATATACAGAACACGCCTCTGACTCTTGCACCCTGTCTGTCCCCCACTCTCTTCCCCTGGAATACCTAGAATACCCAAATTACCCTGCTGCCTCACCCATTCTCATCACTGACGACGAGCCTTCAGTTGGCTCCATACAATTAGGTGCTGCATCTGAAATAGTGTGCATCCCATCGCCAGCAGAGACCGCTCCAGACTTGCCCCCGCCATCCGCCTCCAACTCCTACTCCGATCACCCACAGTTCCAAGAAGATACATCACCCCTTCTGAGAGCACTACTGTCCGATTAGTCATAACTTACTGTGGACCCTACACTCTGCTACACCTGCAGAATCCATCACACTGCTCCAACTTTTCACATAAGGGAATGTGTGATCATACCACTGATCATATCACCATATTCCTGATAAACAATAACGTTGTAGGCATTTCTGACGGACATCCCTCTTGTTTTGTCCACGTCACACCCCTCAGTAGCACTGTTCTTCTCTCTATATTTCGGGCACTCAATATCGATTACGCATACCCTCGTCAAGTCACTCTATCTCTCGCACCAGCATTTTCGCGCCCCGCCGAGCCTGTAGTAAAGGCTCTCCCACACAAACAGTTCCACGCACCACCGCCCCCATAAGTAAAGAATCACAGCAGCACTCACTACACCTCTGCATCACCTGCCTATCAAATCACAGGAAACAAACCCCATGCAGGCTCTTCAGGCAGTTTACGATAAACGAATATTTGGCACGTCGGTGCATAGAACTCCAGAGTGGATCTATATAAGGATCCGCCTACTATCCCCAGGCCTAGAACTTCCCACTGTATTCGAGTCCTCCTGGCCACGGAACCCACTGCAAAGCAAAATTCGCGACGCCTTTGCCCGTCACAATCTTGAATTCCCTGATTTCTCCCCAGAGGGAAAATACAGGGGACCTGACGAAATAGATTTAAGATTCATACTCTACCACATCGTCTGTACTGAAGTAGGAGAAGAACTCATCAGAGACCTGCCTCCTCACGACTCTAGTCCTGCACAAACTTCACAGCCCACAGACCCCAGCCCTCACAACATCTAGGCGAAAACACAACCAGGCAGGGTTGCTCAGTTTCTCATATATACATCAGACGGTATCCCACACAGGTTTGCAGCAACCATATAGGCACTAAGTAACCTCATGAATAGGATACAGGATCCCACCGTGTATAAAACACCGTACGGCTATCATATATATTTTATTGTGCATCTTGCAAATTTGGGAGGACCAGCAATCCTGTCAGGATTCTTCCCCAGACACCCACTCCAGTCTCAGATAGCAGACGCCTGCTTTGGCGGCCAGCTCCAGTTCCCTGGGTGCACCCCCACACAAAATAGGCAGTTGCAAAAAGAGGTTTATGACCACGCCCTAGCAGGAGTAGCAGAAGAACTCGTGCCCAATCTCTAGAGAAGCGTGGCCAATACCCCGCATTAAAACACCTGCCTTGCCGGTCCACAAATATCTTGTCATGGCAACACCACTCCAACATGTCCTGAAAACTTTCAGTGCCCAAGAAAAACGCATACTCAAACACTGTAGGGAGCTTCACAAATTAACAAAGAATATGGATTATCCGTGGCCCTCTGAAGGTTCTTTTGACGCAAATATTCTCGAGCACGCCACCACGTTCCTAAACACCAAATATTCTGGAGCCAAATTACAAAAAAGGAAAGAAACCTTAGCTCTCTGGCGTATTTTTAAAGAAAACACGCAAGAGCACCCTGCCACCCTGCCCACTGCACCTTCTGCGCCCCCACCATATCAGGCCAATGGCATGTACCCTGCCCTAGGATCAGCAAAGAACAAAGAACTAGATTTACAGACCACAACTAATGACCTACCAACTGTCGGATACGGTCAACTCCCAGGTGACCTTTTTCCCACACCCGAATGTCCTCAGCCTGGTGGTGAAAGTAGTAATGCCTCATCGCCGCCACCCGGCACCAGCAGTGGCCAACTGCTCCCCGTCACAGGTCCAAACACCACACCCGTCACAATGCAAGCCCCGGTCAGTCCCCTCCACGTAACCCCTGCTGCCGGTGGCAGTCCAACACTGCACGCTACAGTGCCAGGATTGCCAGGACAAATAAATGCGCAGTTTTCACTGCAACTAAATCCCACCTCCATCGGAGTCCCACCTGGGGAGGCCGACGAGGACAATGCAGACAACATGTCCCCAGCACCATCAAGTAATACGTGCATGTCATCCCGCCCCTCCTCTCGCCATGCACTCCCGCACTACCATGATCCCAATAGCCTCCACGAGGCCAATGCTCCACTCTCTCAGGATCAAGGGCCCACTTCACAAAAACATATGCCCTTTTGCGGCACAAAGACAGCCGAACCGTTGACAACCTTCGCCTCTGTTCGCCAACAAAATAAGGACAGGGAAACACAGGGCCCGCCGGCACCTGAGTTGATCCATTATGACAACTGGAGACCGGCCACAGAACTCAGTAAAAGCCTAGAGTGCAGTCCCAACGGGGATACCCGAGCAGACATGATCAACAGTGAAGTACCACACGACCCTGACCATGACGACCTAATGCGGCTAATGCGACGCGCGTCATGTAAGCTAGAACACATCAGCGACAGGCTATCTGAGACTCTCAGAATCACTCACCCCAACACGTCACCCACCCAGCAAACATCACAGGCAGATCCCTTTGAAGGTGCTGAAGGGACTAGGGACCCAGGCCACGGTCAACTACAGACACTACCTTTCCCGTCCACGTCTATGCAAAAAGCGGGTCCCTCTCGGGACATGGGAAATTATGAAAGACTACCCGAAGTACAGTACCATGAGTCCCCCTCCCAGAGCCACCAGACTACTGCACCTGACCACACACGCACTCCCACTGGGTCGGCACTGATCCATTTCACACTCCCTGACCCACCATCTCGACATCTCACGCCCGTAGCGGACCCGTTTGCTCAACTATCCGCCACAGCCATGAGAAACTCCCTCAGCCCATCACGCGCCCCAAGCTTGACAGAACAACCAACAAACCCATTCTTTGACAATCAGACAGAACATCCCATAAACCCATTCCTTGATAATCAGGAATTATCAAACACAAGGGACCCAGTGAGGAAAAAGAAGAAAAGGACAACTGAGGTAGAAAGACTAACTGTGTTAGGAACACACGGACGCCCAGAGGACATCGCATACGATGCCCCTGGCAATGACGCTCCCATCAAATACCAAGTCACCGGCACTGCCTCCATGCGAAACACTCGAGCTAGAACAGGCAATGGCATGTTCCTCAGCAGGCCTTGTGCCCTGCGGGACAAGGACCTTACCCCCAACCAAATAGTGGAGATAGGCGAGAATTCAGACTTCGCTGTCATCCCCTTCACAGACAATCTGGCTGGATGGACAGAGTCCCTAGCCCCACAGATGATCCCCTGGCCAAGGGAAGGGTCTTTCGAACCACAGCACATGGCCACAGCTGTAGAATGTATCCTGGAGGGTGTAGGGGATGAAGACTGGGACTACGACTATATGCGAGCCAGTCTTGAAATTTGGCAGAAATATGCAATAAGATATGACACCACAAGACCAAAGTATCCAGGTGTAGGGATTAGTCGCCAGATGCCGCTAATATACAAAACACCAGGGGCCCCCGCGATATACAATTGCTGGTCCTATGCAGAGAAGGAAGCCATTAAAAAGAACCTTCCACCCCTCACAGAGGGTGCCAGCAAATGGATAGTGGCCCTAGAGAAGAATACCACAGGCACCAAACCAGGGATTGGAGACATGAAAAGTTTGCTTATATCCATCATGGGAGGGGAAGCAGAAGAAATTTTCACAAGTATCAGTAGAGGATTAATAACAATGAACGAGACAAAATATGATGGGGAACCATTTGATAAAATAAGGGCGGCAGTCTGGACTAAGTTGAAATTAAAATACCCTGATGTTCCCGACATTGGGTCTCTCATGTCTCTGACCATGCAAACAAATGAGGACCCTATTAATTTCATTTCCAGAATGAAAGAAAAATGGCATCAGGAGCTAGGCGACTCCTGGAATACAACTGGAGGAAACAGCAGGCTCTTTTACCACATGGTTAAGAGGGGATTACCAGACGACGTGCAGGAGAAATTAGATGGGGTGGTAGCCATGGAAGCAAAACCATGGCCTGAGATACAGGACCACATCATACATTTCTGCAAAAAGAAAATAGAGCAGGAAAAAAGTAGACAACTAGCCATTGAAAATGCAGCTGCAAAGCTAGTACAGCAGAAGCTTAATAGGAAAAAGGATACAGTGGACACTCTCATGCTGGCGGCACCAGTCAGCCAAATGACAGCTGTCACCACCTTTCCACAGGACGCTCGAAATGTCCTCGCCAACAATCCCCAGCCCACTCCGCAGCAAGTGCAGCAGCCTGTCGTGCAATATGCGCAAGCGCAGCCGCCGCAAACACAACCAGCCATACAGTATGTACAGACTTCACCACAGCCAGCCATACAGTATGTGCAGACTCCGCCACAACAGACAGTACAGTATGTGCAAGCCCAGCAGCAGCCCACAGTGCAGTACATCCAACAACAGCCCCCAGTGCAGTATCTGGCACCACAACCGGCCTACAGTAATGACCAACATCAGTATTACAACAACAATAGAAATACCGGGATGCAGGGAAGGGGCAATGGACAGCAAAGGGGCCAACTACAGTCAGGCCAACGTACATGCTTCTATTGTCACAAGGTGGGACACCTGCAAAAAGAGTGTCGATCTAGGATTCGAGACCAAGGCCAACAAGTTATGGGTCCCGCCCAGCAAGCACCCCTGCAGTTCCAACCACAACAACAAATGTATGCTCAGGCACCCCAGATGGTGTATGCTTATGCCCAACAAGCACCACAGCAGAATATGCAGCTAGCACAGCTCCAGACACCTGTAATGACCCAAGCTCAACAGCAATCCACAATGATGCAAGTTCCCGTGCAACTACAGCAGCAGTCACCCTCATACCAAGTGATGCCCCAAGCCCAAGCTGCCCCACCACCCGGTGGTGTGGTAGTCACTTCCAATAACCCATTTGCACAAGGCACCATCCAGCAATACTCACGCTAGGACAGCCCACAGACAACTCTTGTGTGCCCAGTTTTATCATGCATCATGAGCGGTGAAGATGACCCCACCGTCCTGGTCACGATAAATAACAAAACATATAGCTTCCTCATTGACACAGGCGCCACGTACTCCTGCATTACAGGCGGACACCTGCCTATTTCTGATCAAGTAGCGGACACACAGGGATTCTCTGGGGCAATAGCAAGGGTCCCCTTTACAAAGCCAGTACCTCTGCAAATAGGAGACCGGGTGCTGGAGCAACAACTGCTTTATTCACCACACTCTCCAGTCAACCTATTAGGGAGAGACCTAATGGCTAAACTGAACATGACTATTCACTTCCATGAGAACGGAACAATGGTTTGCTCAATACCAGGCACACCCTTAGCAAGAATGATGGCACTCACTGCTCAATCTTCCCTGACAGATCAAATGAGGGCTCGCCCTGTGGATGAACAAGCGTTCTCCACTGCGGTACACATCATTGTAGCCAACACACCTGAACTGCACCAGCGCACTGTCCAGCTCCCGAAGGAATTTCTCTTTCGTCCGGAGTCCCAGCACTTTCAGATATGGGACAACAGCATGATCCTAGGCATACGTGCTCTTCACATTACACCTACATACGGGGCATTCATAGCAGGAGACGACAATATGCGCTCATGGGCCTGTGTGATTTTCATTGAACCCGGACACCAAGTGAGGGACATTACAGATGAACAGCTCTTTGGTGATCCTGACAACTATCCAATAACAGAGATTGTCTACGAGTATGAGATACCTCTGTCAGCGACAGTGGAAAAAAGAACACCCACTGCCCCGCAGAAATATGACTCAGTGCGTGAAGCTGACTTAGCCCAAGTCCCGCCACACCTGTGGACCACCGGTCCTAATGATGTGGGCCTCATCCGTTCTGCCACTCCCTTTAAGATAACACTGAAACAAGGCGCGATCCTACCCAGAATAAAACAGTACCCACTTTCCAAGGAAGCAGAGGAAGGCATTGCCCCAACAATACAAGCCCTGCTAGATCAAGGAGTCATATACCCATGTGTATCTCCAGTTAACACCTGCCTTTTTCCTGTGCGCAAAGGCAAGACCAATCAATGGCGCTTAGTTCATGATTTGCGCTCAATTAACAACATAGTGGTACCAGAATTTCCCATTGTCCCAGACCCTTCCGTCATCCTCACCAATGTTCCCCCGAATGCACAATACTTTTCAGTGATCGACCTGAAAAATGCGTTTTTCAGCGTCCCCCTTCACCCAGACAGTCAGTACCTATTGGCTTTCGTATTTGGCGGGGTGCAAATGACTTACAGACGTTTGCCTCAGGGGTACTGTGAGTCCCCGAGCGTATTCAACAGAGTCGTCAAAGAGGACTTATCGAACTTCCAATGTCACAGTACCTTACTGCAGTATGTCGATGATATTTTGCTCTGCAGCACTACAGAATCCCAGTGCAGAACTGATACAGTCTCTCTGCTCACCACACTAGCTCACAGAGGCTACAAGGTGGACAAAAACAAACTTCAGTACTGCCAAACAGAAGTACAATACCTCGGTCAGTTAATATCAGCATCAGGGAGACGGGTCACGCCAGACAGAGTTGAAGCCATCAAAGGGACATCAGAGCCCCAAACTGTCAAAGACATGCAAAAGTTCCTAGGATTAGTGAACTATGTCCGCCAGTGGGTCTTTGATTTTTCCACAATAACTGCCCCTTTGCTGAAAGCAGTTAAAGCAGCCAAAGACAGACGCAACAAAATAGACTGGACACCTGAAATGACAACATCCTTTAAACAGCTCAAAGATGAAATAACAAACGCACCAGTGTTAGGCACACCTGACTACACAAAAGAATTCTACTTGTTTACCCACTGCAATGGCCAGGTCATGACTGCCGTCCTCACTCAGAAATACCCAATGGGCCACAAGCCCCTTGCTTACTTCAGCGGAATGCTAGATTCAGTCATGAGAGGTCATTACCCCTGCGAGCAAGCTCTTGCTGCGGCAGCCTTTGCAGTGGATAAAAGCACACCCATTGTCATGGGATCCCCTTTGACACTATACACTGAGCACGCTGTCTTTGCCATAATTCAGAAAGCTAAAACAACATTGACAACACAAAGAGTGTCAGGTTATGAAGTCATACTGTCGTTACCCACCCTGAAGGTTGTTAAATGTCACACAGTCAACCCAGCTACATTCTTTGCCCATCCCATTGCCGCACCTGATGATGACACCCATGACTGTGCCACATATTGTCCCGATGAGTCAGGAGCAGCAAAAGAGGACCCCCTGCCAAACAGCACTGTATATTTTGTAGATGGGTCCTCCACAATAGACCAAGAAACAGGGATCAGATACACAGGAGCCGCAGTGGTTAGGGCTCAGCAGCATGAGTCCTCTGACTCCCTAGACATTGTACAACAAATTACATTGCCATCACACTACTCCGCCCAAGCCGCTGAACTAGTGGCACTAATTGCCGCTTTAAACAACGGGGCTGGTGACCGCATCACTGTATACTCAGACTCTGCATATGTCACAACAACGACACACTCAAGCATCTTGCGCTGGAAAAGGCGCGGATTCCTCAAATCAGATGGAACACCGGTATGTCACAAACAATTGTTGGAAGAACTAATAGAAGCCCTGACACTTCCAACAGAGGTAGCCGTTGTCAAATGTGCTGCTCACACGAATGGACAAGACTTTGTGTCCAGAGGCAATGCTCTGGCAGACTGGGCAGCCAAAACTGCAGCCAGACCCCCCTTACCTTTCACTGAGCATGACTCACACAACACCCCAATTTTACTTGCCCAAGCTGTAACACCAACAGAACTGACAAAGACAAATAAAGACAGGGTACCCTTAACACCACACACAGATAACAACAACGACACAAGCACCATCCCTATTGATCCAAATGATTCCTGCCCACTCGATGACACACAACAATACGATTTCATTGCCCAATTGCATCTCAGGGAGATACAAGAAAGTGCACCACCACAAGAGAAAGAGTTATGGAAAAAGAGGGGAGTACAGCAGGACCCTGCTGATTTCATTTACAGACAGACCATGTCCGGAAAACCCGTCATGCCACAAGCCTTACTGCAGGTAGCGTTAGACCAACTTCACCTTCCCGCACATGTCTCCCGAGATAACATGTCTACCACATTACAAGCAGACTGGTTCATTCCCAATGCTTATGAACTAATACAGCTATTTGTTAACAAATGCATCATTTGCCAACAGTATTCCCCAAACCCAACTCTCAAAACTGTTGCCTCCACTATTCCTAAACCTTCTGGCCCATTCAAAGAACTCCACCTTGACTATGTCGACATGATTGATCGGTGCCAAAATTACCGATATCTCATTGTGGTAGTATGCCCCTTCTCACGGTGGATCGAAGCTGGACCATGCGTCCACTGCGATGCCAAAGCAGCAGCCACATTCCTGCTCCGTGACGTCATCTCCCGCTTTGGAATTCCTTCCGCCATCAGGACTGACAACGGAAGCCATTTTTCAAACGCCATCTTCTCCTCTCTCACCACAATGCTAGGTATCAGACACAAGCTGACATCCGCTTACCACCCCCAAAGTAATGGCATTTGTGAGCGCCTCAATGGATTACTCAAAACCAAAATAAGCAAAATTAGCGCCACCATTGGAAAAAAGTGGCTCTACTGTCTCCCACTGGCCCTCTTCTCATTAAGAAATTCCCCGAGCTCGGATCACCACCTCACCCCCCACCAACTTGTCACCGGACGATCCATAAATGTAGCAGTCCCTCCCAGCAGGCCCAAAACTGATAGCGAGTCATCCTCTGAGATTGTTAAGGCTGAGCTTTATGACTTCCTGTGCACACTAACCCGCGCTGCGCAGTTCCTCTCTGTCCAGGTATCCAAAAGGAAGGAGAAGGGCCCCATCGATCCTGAGCTCCCACCTATCCGTCCTGGAACTCTCGTCTTCATCCGGAGGCACGTCAGGCGTTGGAAAGATCCTAAGTTCGACGGACCCTTTGAGGTGATTGACTCTTCTCCAACTGCCATCCGGATAGCCGAAAGGAAAGCATGGATCCACAGGAGAGACGTCCGCTTCGATCCTGCACCTGCGCAGCAACAGCCAATGGACTAAAAGAGGGAAGCGATATGCCCATGGTCTCCCGAAATGAAGACGACGACTTCCCATCCACCGTTCCATCCATCATTGAAGAAGAAGAAGAAGACGTCCACGAATATAGCGCCTATGAAGCAAAGTTATGTATACTCACTGTTCTTATGTTTTGTATTATTGTTGGAGTGGCACTAGCAACATTCAACTGGTATATCTTTTTTCTTGCTGTAAAAAGTTATAGTGATAGAAGCAGCCAAGATGCCTCACTGCCTATTGTCCCATCCACTGTACCAGCGGTCACACTCAAACAGCAGAAAGCACCACACAGCACACTAGGTCCTGAGCTCCCGGAGAATAGCATTGCTAGCAGCACGTCCATTAGTATGCACCTTGAACTCTCACCCGGTAGCCCAGAGGGAAGGACTAGTCCCTGGAATACAGCTACCAACGCCACAGAACGAGCGTTCCGTCGACACCCTCCCCGCCACCATAGACCACGTAGATTTGCCTTCGCCATACCTCCATACATGACAAAGTCGAAACCCCGTATCCCCTCCCCGTTTGTCCCCGGCACCCATATAGACACAAGACACAAGCCCAAAGGAATGTCGCTAAAAACATTCCAACATCTCGTGCAAATACAAGAAGGCCTAGGGCCCATGCTCAGCCTACCCCAAATAGTAAGGGACCATTCAGTCCACTCCTCTATGGTAGACAACTCCTGGTACAGGGACATGACAGCAGTTGGGAAAATAGTAACAAATGAATCTTGCTACGTATGTTCCTACATTCCCCATGCAGTAGGGGCTGACAGACTGATTTTTCCCAAGGAAGTTCCACCGCACATAGCTATATGCCTTCTTCACTTGTACCTCTGCCGGATAAAAGGGCAGATTCGGGTCCTTTCAGCCCGAAAGGAAGTAGTCTTTGTAAACACCACTACATGGGATTACATTTACACTGTGCACAAGGTTGTCACCGACCTAGCTGAACTCGGGGAGGAATTCAAAGAAATGCGAAGGACAGGGGTACATGACATGGATTGGCAGGAACAGGGCATTAGGAAACGTGGGTACATAACAAACAACACACCCCGGACAGGATGTGATCTATCATATAAACACCCACACCCACCGGGCCAACACCACTGCCCATGCAAGGATAGGACAATGCTACGCCTCCTAGCGCAGGTGTACCTTAACAACAAGTGGCAGAGCCCCGGAGGGTTTTGGTGTAAGGCGGCAGCCTTGGGACCCCCTTGGGCGGACTGGAACGTTGGGGAAAAGTGTGGTCAAATATGGGCTGAGGAGAGCGGGAGGTACACGTGGAGTGGGGAAGGAATGCCAGAACATAAAAAAGGATTCAAACTGAAAAACCCTTCTCTTTGTTTCATAGGAAATGGCTCGGTGGCTGTTGGGCGCAACACAGATTGTAATTCCACGATTTTCAGCTTCGATATGCAGTTCGGCACCACTACTCTAATGGATTATTACTGGGCTTGCGGAGAGCACCTCTATCCCCAACTACCTCCTCAGTGGCTCGGACTGTGTACCTTGGTAACTTTGCATGAAATTCATCTGGTCGTACCAGCATCAAATGCTTCCCACATCCTGTCACATCCAATGACAGGTGACCTGACATTCCTCCATCGACACCGGCGAGCAGCAGAGTACTTTGCAGGAGAAGCCCGTGGTAGGGTCCCAGAAGAGTTCCGCCTCTTTAGCGAGGCCCAGCTTTTCTTCGGAGGGGCATTCCCAATGTTTCAAACTCAAGCTACTGCCCGTTGGCTGGAAGTAACTCGCTATGAGGTCATGAAAGCAATAAACAGCACCAGAGATGGCCTAAATGCAATAAGGGAAGAACTGCGCCCATTACGACTAATGGTTCTGGAACATCGTTACTTCCTTGACATGCTAACGGCCAAAGATGGAGGTCTGTGTCATCAAATAGGAAAATCCTGCTGCACTTTCATACCTGGAAACGACGAGGACAACGGATCCATATCAAGGGCCATTGAGGAGTTGACTAACTTGGGAAAAGAAATGATCGAGGAAGGAGGTGCCCCTGCAGACATTATCCCAACGGATTGGTTCGACTTTGACTGGATGCCCTCCTGGCTAACTGCTATTCTAAAGATGATGATACCTATAGTCGGGATTATGGTCTTTCTGTGTTGCGCCTTTCAGCTGGGGAGTCACTGTATCAAGAGATTGAGCACAAAAGCGGTAGGGATGAATTATGCTAGGACAGGGATTTACCAGACACCAAAATATGAAGACATAGATCGGGCTCCTGGGGACGGGAATGGAGAACAGGTACAAATGATCGAGCTAGGACAATGTAGTACACATCCAGCACCACCTGACACACACTCTGGAGTACCATCAGCCCCACCTCTTCCCCCAGGTAGAGACACACTGAGCAACGACACTACAGCTACTCAGTATGAGCGCCTGCTCAACAAATCAGGTCAACAGTATATCCAACTACTAAGGTCAGACGAAAATGTTGCACGTCCAACTAGTTTTAAGTGCTATGTCAATGACATGCCATGGATTCCACCATTAGCAGAAAATTCAACAAAATACTCACTTAAGAGTGTGTTCATAAATGAACAAGAGGGGGCAGATGATGGAGGGTCCCGTTCTACCATCTAACATCACCAGAAAGGAGAGTTCTGACAGCCTTGGTAACATGAAGGTCTGATGTGGGCCTTGCGTGATAAAAATCTGAAAACATGCCAAGATAACTAGCTTTCCTCAGTAGTAAATAAAGGCCCCAGGTCCCACTATGCATGCAGGCTTACAAACACACGTTTTTGTGCACCAAAATAAACAAGATGAAAATAGGCCTTCAAAAGAGTGTTTAGCTTCACTGTCAGCCCACCAGACCAACACCCACACACACACACACACTTACCCTGGTACACGTGGTATAAGCTTCCTGAAAACATTGCTAAAAGTATTATTTTTTGAAACATAGCTTGCTCAAGTTCAAACAGCAACCTTTGGCAATACTCTGCTCCTATCATTAGGTCCAGCACGTGCAGATATGAAGAAATGTACGTAACCAACTGTCTCTGTTTTAGAAATGCACATGACCAACTGTCACACTGTCACAGTTTAGAAATGTACATGACAACATGTCCTTTTTAGGAAAGACAACAAGATGTTCACTGTTCAGAAGCGTCCAAAACAAAATGTTCAGTACAGGTGTCCTTCCGGTGTCCTGGAACACTTGTGGTCAAACCGCCTGCACAGAATAAGGCGTAGGCCAGTGTCACCGGAGAACCTTAGTTCCTCAATTTGAGGTATAACAAGACCCAACCGTCAAATTTGAAGTCAGACCTTTCCTGCGGGTGCCCTGCTGCATGAGCGTGGAAGGATCTCTCGGCTAGCCGAAGACTATCTGACTTGGGACGTCGACGCCTCACTCAGGTTGTAGATCTCCCAGGGCAGATAGCCCATCTCTCTCTCTCTAGATCTCTGACCCTTCAACTATCTCTCTTCATAGATATATTCCTGTAAGATAGGCTCTTTTTAACATAGGTAACTGGCCTCACTCTCAGCTGTTTCCAGACACTGAGTTAGTAGCAAAATGTTGTATCTTAGCTAACTCTAATTGCGCCCTCCTTGCCCTGCCCTCACAATTCAGGGCTCTGATAGTAATGTGCAATCTATAACAATGGACCTGTGGTAGATGGTTGGCCCATAGACAGTTGGGTTCTATATTCTTGTGCTCAGTAGGGTAGAATCTTTGATCATCTGTGTTTATGTTTTTTAATACATTTCATTCCAGTATTACTTTGAGATATTTTGAGCATTAGTCATCCTGCATTTTTACCAGACAGAGCGAAGTCTGGGTCATATTTAGAAAACTACATTGTTGCTTGAATTGATATGCATTTAGCTCTTTGTTTGTTAATTGAAAAATAAAGTGCCACTCCAACTGGAACGTCTGGTATCTTACATGTGTATTCCTTCTCTTACTCAGTGAAATGCTGTGTTGGTGATGTGCGAATTTTAGCCACACCTAAAAGTGGTGACCACTGACCGAAGGGGTCAAGACCTTCCCCTTCACATGAGGGGTAAGTTGAAGGCCCACTATGCCAACCGTGCGGAGTTCACCCTGCTTCGGCTTCGACGCACCTCCTACTCTCAGGGAAATAAAATAGGTAGACATCTGGCCCGGCAACTACGAGACAAACGGGAAAGGGAGTATATAGGTGGCATCTTGGACTCTTCGGGAACGGTTCACCATAGTGATGCAGAAAAGGCACTCCTCTTTGGCCAGTTCTACGAGGCACATTATAAGGGTGACTCCCTGGACCAGACCGCTCAGGATCGCTTTCTGGCTGATCTCCCCATTCCACGGGTATCGAAAGAATGGAATGACTTACTAGCGGCCCCTATTTCTAGGGAGGAGGTATTGGAGGCTATCGGGGACCTTAAGCTTCACAAAGCTCCCGGTCCGGATGGCTACACGGCGCTGTTCTACAAAACCTTTGCTACGGAGCTCTGCAAATTTTTGGTACCCCTCTTCAATGAAATGGCGGTCACGGGTCGCACCACTGGCTCCATGGCCGAGGCTATGATTTCCGTGATTCCCAAACAGGGGAAGGACCCGTCCCACTGCTCGTCCTACCGCCCGATAGCTCTACTCAACGTAGATGCTAAGCTATACTCCGCTATTCTTGCACGTAGACTTCGAGATCTGATGCCGGCCATCATTCACCCTGATCAATCAGTGTTTATTAAGGGGCGTCAAACGCACGATAACCTGAGGAGGGTGATTCACCTCATCGAGAAGGCAGCGAGGTTCCATCTCCCAGCGGTACTGGTGGGGTTGGGCGCAGAGAAGGCCTTTGACCGGGTGGACTGGAACTTTATGTTTCGCACCTTGGAGGCCTTTGGCTTCTCGCACCAATTCATCACCATGATTCGCGCAAACTATAGCACCCCTTGCTCCAGGGTGATGGTTAATGGACACCGCTCCGCCGGCTTCGCTCACACCAGAGGTACGAGGCAGGGCTGTCCTCTCTCGCCTCTGCTCTTTGCCTTAAGCATTGAGCCTCTGGCCATCGCGATACGCGAACAGGAGCTGATCCAGGACTTGCCTTTTCGGGGGAACAACATAAGATCTCCCTTTTTGCGGACGATGTGCTCCTCTCGGTGGGGGACCTGACGCAATCTCTCCAGCACATTCAAACTCTGCTATCTACCTTTGAAGAAGTGGCTGGTTTCAGGATTAATTTTGATAAATCATACATCTTGAACTTAACGCTCCCGCCGGCCGAGTTGGAGCGATTGCGACCGCTGACGCCGTTGGTGTGGGCACCGACCTCCCTGCTCTATTTAGGGGTCCGACTGACACCTTCTGTTGGCTCCCTGTTCGCAGCGAACTTTCCGCCTATGTTATCAGTGGTAAGGGGGGAACTGGATAGATGGAAACCGAAATACATTACTTGGTTGGGCAGGATCCATGCCATCAAGATGGTCCTCCTCCCTAAATTTCTGTATCTTTTCCAGGCCCTCCCCATACCGATGGAGACGGACTTCTTCCGACGTCTGAAGACTCTCCTGCTGAAGTTCATCTGGCAGGGTGGACGGGCACGCCTCTCCTATGCGATTCTGCGGCGCCCGAAGGAGGAGGGAGGAGTGGGCCTCCCGGATATGCACCTGTACTATAAGGCCGCGCAACTGCGGGTCTTGGTGGAGTGGTCGCAGCAAGAATCTGAAAAGCACTGGCTGCACATGGATAGGAGTGTGGCTGGGAGGTCGATCTGGGACCTGGCTTGGAAACCTAAGCCTGACAGGCCTAGGAATGCTTACATCAGCACTCCCACAGGCACTGTTCTGAAGGTAGGGGACACGGTTTCGAGAGACGAACGCTGGACGACGTTCCCCTCCCCCTTCACTCCTTTGTATTTCAATCCGGCTTTTCCGCCGGCACTACAGGAGGGACCCTTTCGGCCTTGGAGGGGGGGCGGCTGTAGGGCCCTTACACATCTTTTCCATGGCACGGAGCCCCTCACATTCTCTAATTGCATGCGGGACTACGGCCTGCTACCCGCGGAACAATTCCGGTACACCCAACTGATCCACTGGGCCACCTCGCCCGGTCTGAGGGAGGCGGCTACGAGACCGCCCTCACCTTTTGAAGCCTTTCTTTTGCGGACGGCCACTATGAGGGGAACGATTTCCTTTCTATATCAACTGTTGCTTGGCACAGAGGTTTCCCCTCGTCCCCGCTATATGGACCACTGGGAAGGTCAGCTGGGTAGGGACATAGCGGAAGGAGAGTGGAAGGGTCTCTGGCGGGACATTAAGACCCACAACCACTCGGCAGACCTCAGAGACGCCCACTACAAAACTATGTTTGATTGGTATCTCTACCCCTCCAAGCTTCATCGCATATTCCCGACGACTTCGGAACGCTGCTGGAGGGGGTGTGGCTTACTGGGCGACTTTCGCCACATCTGGTGGGACTGTCCGGTAATTCGACCCTTTTGGACCAAAATTCTATCACATATCAAAGATATGTTGGGATACCTGATCCCGGACTCCCTGTCCTTTGTTGTCTTGGGTCTCCGAGATCCGTTACTGGAACATCAGACGAAAGCAGATAAACAAATCATGTGGCTGTGTTTGGGGGCGGCTAAGCTAACACTGGCTGCGGCCTGGAAAAAGCTGACGGCCACGGCTATGTCTCTATGGCACGCAAAGTTATGGAGGTTGATAAGCATGGAGAGAATGGCGGACATATTCTTGGGCAGCTTTAAGAACTTCATGTTCCGGTGGGGACCTCTGGTCAGGTTTTTGTCGAATGGGTTGCCATCTGCTGTGTGTCCATCGAGCTTACAGGCGCTCCACCTTTTCCAAGTCTGATTGCCCGAATGCTGTGAGTGTGTAGCGAAGAATGTGAGTGTGAACTGGCGCCACCACCGGGGGGACGAGGGGGGACTGTGAGGGGGGTGGGAAGGGAATATAGTTGGGGGGGTTCTGTTCTTGTTGCGGCACTGCTGGACTGAGGAAGGACTTGCCTGCCCGGGTACTTCCCGTGCCATTTCGTTCACCTGGATTACCCCTCCTCAGGGTAGAATGAGCAGAGACATGAAGCACTGTCTGGTGGCTGGAACTCTTACCCGTCGCTATTCTCCTAGCCTCCGCTTAGAGCGTCTTGCTGGTATTTGAGGCTTTTACATGGATATGTTGGAAGTTTCTGCGGGGCTCATGTATGTACTGCTGTTATAATGCCGCTTACTGTCTTTTTTCTGCCTCTGTCTCTTCCTTTAAATACAATAAAAACAACTTTTACAAAAAAAAAATGAAATGACTTAAAGGACAAAGAAATTTGAAGATTTACGCCTGAAATGTCCCAATGTTGCACCAAATGCCAACTCAAACACTAAGCACCCTGTGTCAAAACCAGATGCCTGTGCTGATCCTGCCTACGGTGCCCTTTGACCTTAATCTGCCAGTGAACAGGGCGAAGCATAGTACTATAGTGACATTGTGTTGTATGTCTATGTGGCTCAAGTGCTGTAAGTGCATTGAAGGCTGCACTCCAGCGGGCTGTGCAAGAAGATCCACAAGAAGTCCTGCAGTGGGTACACTTTGGGGACCTCAGTTAAGTGCAGTGCCATTTTGCGATACTCTCCTAAATATAAAGCTTCACAATGGTACATTGCAGGCTTGGAGAAAGAGTAACATATTGTGGATACTGAACTCTCTCATTACAGGATTCTGTCTTTCTTTGCCTGCCATATTTTCACAGCTATAACCTGGCAAAAAGGGTGTGGGGAAATGGGTCAGGCATTTAAGAAGAACATGTTAGCATACATATCGTTTCCGCTGTAATTATCCATTCTTGGCTGCAAAATTCAGAGTGCATGGTAATCCCAGGAGCCAGGAGCACTCAACTGGTGTGCCCACACCTCTTGTACTTGGGGCATGAGTCTACAGTACTTTGAGCTGCTAGGCCATTGGAGAGACTGGTCCGAGCCTGTGCTTTAAGTACTAGGACATTTAGGTTACTGGCATAGGGCAGGTATAGGGTTGTATGATAGAAGCGCGCATGGTTAAACATGTGTGCCTCTACTACGCCGCTCAAACTGCGAATGCGTTTTAACCATGCATGCCTTTACCTGGAAATTTCGTGGTATGGGTATAAATGGTAACAAGGTATGTGTGGCTAAGGTCACCACTACTCCGCCCCCCAGCTGTCTATTAAACTACTCCAATCCCTTCCACTGCCCTAAAACTTACCTCGACCCCCAACTTACCCCGACCCACCATCTACCCATTTCCCTCCCACTGCCCTAGGGCCTAAAACCCTGCCCCTTTACATACACTACCCGACCCTGTACTGTCCCTTAAACTACCCCAACCCCTTCTACTGCCCTAAAACCTACCCTGACTCCGCCCTAAAACCTACCCAATCTACCTATTCCCCTCCACCTGCCCTAAGGCCTAAAACCCTACCCCTTTATGTACACTATCTGACCCCCCACACTGTCCCTTAAACTACCCAACCCCTTCCACTGACCTAAAACCCACCACGATAAAATGAACCCAACACCCTTTCCCCTCCCACTGCACTAAGGACTAAAACCCTGCCCCTTTAAGTACACCACCTCGACCGCCAGGCTTCCCATAAACTACTCCGACCCCTTCCACTGCCTTAAAACCAATGCCGAACCCCCCACCCACTCTAAAAACGACCCCAACTACCCTTCCCTTCTACTGCCCTAAGGCCTAAAACCCTGCCCCGTAAGCTACACTACCCCGCTCCTGCGCTGTCCCTTAAATTACCCCAGTCCCTTCCACTGCCCTAAAACCTACACCGACCCCCTCCCAGCCCTAAATCCTACCCTGACTCCCAACCCTAAAAACCACCCCTCCAGCCCCACTAACCTCTCAGCAGTGTCTTCCTGCTTCTGTCTCAAAGCAGCTAGTCGTGCACTGCCTTAACCATACATATGCGTGGTTAAGGCAAGCATGGTCGAGCTTGCATAGTCGGAACACACGTGGTTCAGACAGCGGTGTTCCGACTGTTTCCCATGGTATAGGGGATGACTGAGGATACTGACAGTGTTTTACATACAGGTACTTACATTAACCACCGCCTGAACTTCCACCAACCTTTGAAAAGACTACGCTCCGCCTCCCTTTCACTTGCCCATACTCCAAGCATCTACCGAAGTAGAAGTGGAGGCAGTTGCTTCTCCCACATCACAGCAAAGACATGGAAAAGCCTCCCCACGCAACTCCAGACCATCACCTCACTTCTGGAATTCCAAATGGCCCTCAAAACCTGGCTGTTTGAATAAGCCTCAGGGCCTTGCAAGCACCTGGATACCTTATTGGGTGTCTAGACACAAAGGGTGAGAGAGGGCCTCAGGGGAGTCGTATTTATAGACCTTTTGGTACCTTGTCCCCCAACTTAACAATAAACAACACGAGAGATACCGAAAGTCTGCATACAGGAACCTATAGAGTGTTCACAACTGTAAGACAAAACCAACAGGTTAATGTGTGGGACATATCTATCCTAGGAGATATGGATGTAGATGTGGACCCACAGGAGAAGAGAAGACTAGAAAGACAGCCTAAAGAGTGCTTGAAAAAATCCCCATCAGCCCGCTCAACAGCGGAGCATCGTCATCTGGGTTATGTGGTTGAAAATTGTGGTGTCCAGTGTGCCCTTCCTTAGGACCAACCCAAGGCTAGCAGAACTTGGACCACAATGTTGACCCTCAACCAATAAAGATGATAAAGTGCAGACTGAGAGGGTTAAGTTGCAGTGCTCGAAAAGATTGTGAGAAAGGAAGGGACAAAAACTTGTAACCCACGTGTTCTAAAAATACCTATCTTGATGTCATTTGAAAAACTTTATTGGGTCTGACCATCAAGGTGGTATGGTTAAAAGCAGAGTGAAAAATAGCATGCAAGGAATTGCTATTCACCATGAATGTAAATTGGTCGACATGTTTCAGCCTGGATAGGCTTTCTTCAGGACCTATGATGCACTACTGCAACATTTACTTACTCTGTAAGAAAACTACTGATTTTCTCCAAATCCTCAATTTGAGAAAATGGTGTGTCTTCTCCTGTGTGTAAAGAATTAGCAGAAAGAGATAACAATTATTATTGCTATTCAAAAAGGGGTTATCATGTGTGCCTTGTGCACTGATTAATCAATCCTATAGTAATCAACTCACCCAAATTGTAGGGAGGAACAACCTCACCTCACCTGGCACTGGCTCAGAGTGAAGGAGGCCACGCACTAGAAAAAAGAAGAAAAAAGGAAAACATACGTTTCATTTACAAACCAAAATCAGACTATCAATATTCCACCAAAAGGTTTGTTCAACAAAGGCGACAACAGGAGTGGCAGTCATAGGGGTCATAGGAAAAGATGACATGGTGTCATTTAGGGCAACAAGTACCAGCCTAAAGGGGTAGGCCAGTATTCCAAGGTGGGCGCTAAAGAACCCTGTCAGCCCCAGGAAAAACTGGACTGGACCCATGTGACCAGCGCCTCCCCTCGAGACACCTACAACTAAACTGAGGGTGGCCTGCACCTCAAAAAAAGGAGTCTCTACAATTCAAGTAGTAATAGTGTAAATCCCTTTTTCTAGAAAGAGAATGCGGAGTCCTGATCTGTATCTCAGCTATACCTCATCCTATCTTATAGGAAATCAACAAAAATGTAGAGAGAAATCCATGTCCTCACCTCTCCGTCGTTGCCTCGCTCTGTATCGAGAGACGAGGGGGAGGTGAAGACAATATGCACATAGCCGCGAGATATATGGCGGCTGCGGACGTGAGAGAGAACCATTCGATACCTGTGAACTGGTTCGTTCTCTCCGCGTCCAATAAAAATGGTGTTATATGAAGAAAAGGCCGTCCGTGTGTTGTTGACACAGAAAAACAAAAGCCGAACCCTGATTGGGCAACAGGATGTCAGGAGCCATCCTATAGGTCCGTACTTAACCAATGAGGGCGAGAGAATACTTTGTTTATGAGCGTCCTCAAACAATGCACCCGCGGAATGGTTTCACTCTTTGGAATGCATAAAGTCTAGGACAAAAGCGATCGGCGATAAGTGATCCCAACCGAATGGCAATTTCAGAAAGTTATTTCTAAAAACTCACGCCGCCGCAGTTCAAAAATGCACTGCCAGTGTTACATATTGGAATGCAGTGCGAAAAAAAAAAGCATAATAACGGACAAGGGCTGGTGTTTAATCGGGTACAGGCTAGTCGATTGTGACACCACCCGTTTACTGTTACGGTATTGGCGGGCACTAAATAGTTCACTCACTGGTGTTATAGTGTAGACAAGGTTGCTGCTTGTAATAACCAAACTCCGGTAACGCATAAATTAGAAAGGAGAGAGCGTGTTGGTCACTGATTGACTCATAAGGAGCAACAATATTGTTTGTCCAAAAATAAGTTTGAATTCCTGTGAGTGAAAAGTACCTGCAGTGTAGACCGGTGGTGTTCGATAATAAAGGTGCCTGATTCATGTAAACCAGTGCCTAGTGCGATGCATATTCAGACTCATAGATAAGTCAGAATGTGTAATGGTCAATGTGTTGATACACGTGTTTATCGCCTTTTATCTGTGTGAAAGCCAGATCAGTCAGTCTAAGAAAAACTACAAACACACAAAGCAAAACCCACCCTGCTATTGTCAGCGCCTCGTTCTGTAATGCAGAGTGTGAATACAACATTATCTATATTGTGAATAAGGAGTATTCATGCTAGAGTGCTCAGTGACCCTAACCACAGAGGATGTGGCTGATTTAATAATCTGTGGTCTGGACACATAGTTCTTAAAGCTGTAACCAAGGGATTTCATCATTTAATCCCTCTGTGTCACTTTTTAGTTTAAACACCCATCTCTGTTCCTTTCTAAGTAAAAACTGGGAGATGTCTGTGACGTGGTTGGGTATGTGTGGTTGTTCAAGAATCACCCACTTAAGATCGTCTGCCTGGTGTTTTGCTTCGAGAAAATGGGATGTATGTCGAGTGGCTTGCTTACTGCGTTGGATCGTGCTCTTATGCTCTTGAATGCGCAGTTTTATTTTCCTCGTAGTCATCCCTATGTACCTCAACCCACATGGGCACGTGATTTGATATACAACTTTCTCGCTGTTGCAATTAGTATGGCGTTTAAGTAGCCAAGGTCGGGATGTCCTGATGTCAACTGATGAGGTTCTCTTTGTTTGGGGGCAAACTGAGCAGTTCCCGCAAGGGTAATGACCCTGTACAGGCGGAAGATTCCATAAAGTGGATGTGGAGTCTTCTGTAATCTGTCGAGGTCTAGTGTGGACCAACTCGCCCTTCAAATTTGTTCCTCTTTTGAATGAAAAGAGTGGTAGTGGAATCTTCTCACCAGAACTATTCAAAATCTTCCACTTCTGTCTAACGATCTTCTGGAGTTTGGACGAGGAAGTGTTAAATGTTGTGACACACACCAATTGATTCAATGGCGGTTTCTCTACCGGTGCCTCGAGAAGAGATTCGCGATGGTTATTTGATGCCCGTTTGAACGATTTTTTAATGAGACGGCCAGGGTAGCGACGCATCTCTAGTTTGGCTGAAAGGTCCTTAGCTTGAACGCGGAAGTCTGACGTATCCGAACAATTCCTCCTTACTCTCAAAAACTGTCCAAAGGGGAGATTCTCCCTTAATGAACGAGGGTGGTGGCTGTCAAACCTCAAAAGGGAGTTTCGCGCCATGGGCTTCCTGTAGAGGGAGCTAGCTAGATGCCCATCATATGGAAAGATAACTAAATCCAAAAATGGTAGTTTTCCTCTGCTATACTCTAAGGTAAACCTCAAAAAAGGATTTAGGCCATTTAGCCAATTGTGAAAGGCCAGCAAAGACTGTTCACCACCCCGCCATACCACCAAAATGTCGTCTATGTACCTCTTCCACACCACCAAGTGTTGGTGGTGTGGATTGGTGGTATTCAGTACGTGTTGAGTCTCAAAACTGTGGACATAGAGATTCGCCAAGCTTGGCGCAAATTTACTGCCCATTGAGGTCCCGGATATCTGTAGATAAAGGGAATCCTCAAAAGCAAAAAAGTTCTCTGTCATCGCGATCTTAGCCAGTTCTATTATAAAATGAACCGGCGTCATACTGTCCGGAGGAGACTCTTCCAAAAGTTCTTGGATTGTTTGTAATGTCTCCCTCTGAGGTATGCAAGTATACAGTGATTCTACATCAAAGCTAGCTAAGATGTCCGAATCTGTGTTGAACTCAACCCCTGGCAGTAAGCGGAGGACATCCTTGGTGTCCTGAAGATATGATGGCATTTTTTTGACCAACGGATGTAAGAAAACATCCACAAATGATGATAAAGGTTCTAAAAGGGAACCGATCCCTGAAATAATGGGCCGGCCCGGCGGTGGTCTTGTCGGCTTGTGAACCTTGGGTAGTGTGTAGAAGTAAGGAATGGTAGGGAATTTAGCCACCAGATAGGCGGCTTCTTGTGGTGTAATCCATCCCTCCGTGCCTGCTTCTTCTACCAGATGTTTGATCTCATTTGTGAGTCTCGCCGTAGGATCCTCATCAAGCAGGGTGTAGAACTGTGTGTTACCTAGTTGCCTCAGGCATTCTGTGCGGTAAGCTGTGGTGTCTTGGATAACAATGGCCCCACCCTTATCTGCTGGTTTTATCATGATAGCAGTGTCTCTAGACAGGGTATCAAGTGCAGCCCTTTCTTTTCTCGACAGATTCTGATAACCTTCGTGACTCGAGAACCTCAAAGCCTTCATATCGTGTAGTACTGCAGCTTCGAAAGCACCAACCTTCGGAGGTACCTGCTGGAGCAAGGGCATAAAAGTCGACTTTGCCCTTAGTCCGGTGTTGGTGTCAAGGGTGGTATCCTGTTCCTTATCTTTAAAGAAAAAGTGTAGTCTGACAGTCCTGAAAAAACGCTCCATTTCCTCACGGATTTGGAACGGTTCACCAGCGTTGGTAGGAACAAATCCCAGACCTTTGTTTAGTACTACTTTCTCTAAAGGGGCTAGTACCCGTGTACTTAGGTTCACAACCAGGTCTTCAGTGGTGTTAGATGTAACACTCTTAGGATCAATGTCTTCTGATTCATTCGGAATTACAGATTGTCTGCCCATTGTACTTGACCTTGATTCTGGCCTCTCCGCCTTCCTCGATTCCCTCCCCGGCCCTGGCCTAAAAAAGGGGGCTGATTGTAAGGGTATTGTGGTTGCATGGGGTAGTTTGACATTGGCATAGGGAACTGAGGATAACTCCAGGGGGCAGGTGGCCACCATGGTCCCGCCTGGTACATATTACCGCGTGTGATGTATCTGCGATTTGGTCGACTGCTTCGACCTCTACCTCTCCCCTGATTAGTCCCGCCGTTGTCTGAATCTGAAGACTCTGCATCTGAGGACGTACCATACGAGGAACCATGTGTATGCTTCTGTTTGTTCACATCAGAGGGAGCATAGTTATCACTGGTATAAGGATATACCTTCTCATGTGAAAACTTTGCCAAATCTTTCTTACATTTTTCTATTTTAGCAAAGAAAATAGGGTCTTTGTACTCTTTGTTGGCCTTGTTTGAATCTTCTTGCTGTTTTTCAAATTTTTTTGTGGTTAATGTCGTTTTGATCTGCCCTTCTAGGACTTGAATTTCAACTAGAATGGCGTCTGCAATTTTCTTTGCAGTGGCAATAATGAGGATGAGCCAGTCTCTAGTACAGCGCCAGGCTATCAGGGACCAGTCCTTGATGAAAGTCTTGTCCGTCAAAAAAAGCCTAGGCGCATTGGTGACTATGAGGCCCGTAGGTGCACACTTTCCATGTAGGTATTCGGCCATTATTTGACCGTGTATTGTGGTTCTAGAGTGACTTTTCTTCAAATTCAGTACTGTGTCCCAGTCACCTACAGTTGGTGGAGTAGGAGTGGGAATTTGGTCTAGCATACTTGGATTGTCAGTTAGAATAGATGCCAAAGTGTTGTCATCAAAACCAAGACCTCCAAAATCCGCCATTGCGTTGTCTACAAAGAGAAAGAATACGTATGAAAAGCACCAATAAATCAGTGCACAAAAACGGGGGCCCGCAGCCTTGGCTGCACAATAGAATCTAGACACAAAGGGTGAGAGAGGGCCTCAGGGGAGTCGTATTTATAGACCTTTTGGTACCTTGTCCCCCAACTTAACAATAAACAACACGAGAGATACCGAAAGTCTGCATACAGGAACCTATAGAGTGTTCACAACTGTAAGACAAAACCAACAGGTTAATGTGTGGGACATATCTATCCTAGGAGATATGGATGTAGATGTGGACCCACAGGAGAAGAGAAGACTAGAAAGACAGCCTAAAGAGTGCTTGAAAAAATCCCCATCAGCCCGCTCAACAGCGGAGCATCGTCATCTGGGTTATGTGGTTGAAAATTGTGGTGTCCAGTGTGCCCTTCCTTAGGACCAACCCAAGGCTAGCAGAACTTGGACCACAACGTTGACCCTCAACCAATAAAGATGATAAAGTGCAGACTGAGAGGGTTAAGTTGCAGTGCTCGAAAAGATTGTGAGAAAGGAAGGGACAAAAACTTGTAACCCACGTGTTCTAAAAATACCTATCTTGATGTCATTTGAAAAACTTTATTGGGTCTGACCATCAAGGTGGTATGGTTAAAAGCAGAGTGAAAAATAGCATGCAAGGAATTGCTATTCACCATGAATGTAAATTGGTCGACATGTTTCAGCCTGGATAGGCTTTCTTCAGGACCTATGATGCACTACTGCAACATTTACTTACTGTGTAAGAAAACTACTGATTTTCTCCAAATCCTCAATTTGAGAAAATGGTGTGTCTTCTCCTGTGTGTAAAGAATTAGCAGAAAGAGATAACAATTATTATTGCTATTCAAAAAGGGGTTATCATGTGTGCCTTGTGCACTGATTAATCCTATAGTAATCAACTCACCCAAATTGTAGGGAGGAACAACCTCACCTCACCTGGCACTGGCTCAGAGTGAAGGAGGCCACGCACTAGAAAAAAGAAGAAAAAAGGAACACATACGTTTCATTTACAAACCAAAATCAGACTATCTTTTTTTTTTTTTTTTTATTTTTTTATTAGCAAGTTTTTCCCATATTTTTCATTACAAACAGGGCACGACAATAGCATTTACTTTACAAATATCTAATCATGTTGACAAAGAAAAGAAAAGAAAAAAGAATTAAAAGAAATTAGGCAAGAAATACAATGTTTTGTAAATTCAATGAATAGCGAACAGTAGTAGCATTTTTTGTCCGATTCCTTCTAACCAAAATGTCTAACTCCAGTCTTCAATCCAGACTCTCCTCCTTCCATCGAGTAAGGGGTCCCCAGATCTGCCTCCCAGTTTTCCTACCCTTTTTCCCCTTTCTTGCGTAAATCTCTATCTCCAAATTATAAATTGAAAGCAATTTTGCCAGCCATTGGTGGTATGATGGAACTTTAGGATCCAGCCATGCCGATGCAATAGTAAGTCTTAATACTGCCATAGCCATGAACAAAAAATATTCCCATATCTCGCCTACTCTGCAGCTACTCTGTTGTTGATCCTCCCCTTCTTCTTTTACCCCCAAGAGTATAATTGAAGCTGTAAGAGTCACATCTATTCCTAAGCTTTGGAAAAAACCCTCAATACTTTTTATCAATGGCTGTAAATAAGGGCATATTGCAAAAATATGTAGTAGATCTGCATCGGAATCCCCACACCTGAAACAATTAATTCCCGTTATGCCACCCCACTGAGCTATTTTTGCAGGCGTATGATATAAATGAAATAATGTTTCATAATGTTGTGCCTGTAAGGGCGCTGAGCATAACAGTGTGCATCCCATTTCTAAGGAAGTATCAAAAGTTTCCTCACTAATGTTCAAGCTAAGTTTCCACTTGCTTGCCCATTTCTCTATATCATCCTCTCTTGAAGCCAGTAGTTCTGCATAAAATCTCTTGATGGTACAGTCCTCCCCTGCTTGTATCACTTCCATAATGGCATTTTTATTAAATCCTAGCAGGATTCTTATCATGTAAAAAACTCCTGATTTGTAAATATTTGAAGAATTGCCTTTTATCTAATGCAAATTTAGTTTGTAGTTCCATAAACTGGTAGACTCCCTGTTGTCCCAAGATATCTCCCACCTTTCTAAGCCCTTTTCGTTCCCATTCTCCCAATACACTCCCCGAAGTAATTTCCTCGGATAGATTCGGATTTCGTTTCAATCTTGTGTAGGCATTATATCGCCCTAACCCAAATTTTTTTGTAAAAGCTTTCCATACAGTATATGCGGCAATGAGTGTCTTAAAACGTGTTCTTTTGTAGTAACTGGGTTCAGTGAACCTCAAAAAGACATTTTCCACTTCTGGTCCTAGTACCAAACCATATATTGCCAGTGAACCTAGCTCATTCCCTACTTCATTTTCTCCCCCACCCACCAGACCCAGCATATTCTGAAAAACTGCTGCCCAATAATAAAACCTTAAATCTGGCAATGCCCATCCTCCCCTTTCCCTTGGCAAGACCATAAACCTGAGAGCTCTCCTGGTTTTCCCCTTCGACCATATAAACCTATTAATCATATTTTCTATTCTCTTAAGCAAATTGTTCTCAAATAATAAAGGGATAGCTCTGAAAAAATACAAAAATTTTGGCAACACCAGCATTTTTATCACGTTAGTCCGCCCCAAAATTGTTAAGTGCAAGTTATCTATCCTATCTAAGTCCTTTCGTACTTTATTTATTAAAGGATTTATATTTGTTTCTACTAAGGTATCTAACTCAGCCGATATGCTCACCCCCAAATATATTCCAGACTTAATTACTCGCCCATCTGTACAGGGGGTGTGGCAGTTCTTAATAATCTGCGTCTTAGTAGTGTTGAGTTTATAACCTGAAATTCTTCCAAATTTCAGGGCTTCCGCTTCTACTTGGGGTATAGCCTCCGTTGGGTCTGGTGTAATAACTGCAACATCATCGGCATATGCCAGTATTTTACAATGGCCCATCCGAGTGGGTAAGGGTTTTATTAAGGGGCTTGCTTCTATTTTTCGGATTAGAGGGTCCATATACATTGCGAATAGCAATGGGGAGCAAGGACAGCCCTGTCTTGTGCCTCCCATTATCGCAAATTGTGTAGTGACCCCCGCATTCACCCTAACCGAAGCCGCTGGATTTACATATAACGCTTGCACTGCCTTAAGGAAGCCCTTTTTGACTCCTACCCTTTCCAATGTAAACCACAGATAGCCCCAGGAGACCCGATCAAATGCTTTTTCTGCATCTAGTAACATAATTGCTATCGGGTCCCCTGAGACTGCTGCGGCATCAAGCAATGTGATCACTTTGCGCGTGTGGTGGGTGGTACCTCTCCCTGGTATGAAACCATGCTGATTTTTGCTCACCACCCTATCTATTATCCTAGCATATCTTGTCGCTAATGCTTTAGAGAAGATTTTTGTGTCCGTATTCATTAACGTAATAGGCCTGTATGAGCCAGGTTCTTCTGGTGGTTTCCCTTTTTTTAAAATTATGACTATCTCGGCACCACCCCAAGTCTTAGGTATTGAGTCCCCGCTTTGTGCTTTTAGCATTGTCAAAAGCATATCTATTTTTAAAACCTCCCAGAATACTTTATAAAACTCTATTGGGATCGTGTCCGGGCCAGCTGCCTTTCCAGATGGTAAGTTTGCTACAGCATTTTTTATTTCTTCCTCCACAAAGATCTCATCTAACCCATCTGCTTCCTCATCCGTGAATCTAGCCACAGGAATGTCATGTAAATAGTCCCTGATTTTCCCGAGATCAGTCCTTATCGGCTCCTCATATAACTCCTCATAGAAAGATCTAAAGACTTCCCTAATTTTTCCCGTCTCTGTATGTATCGTGCCAGAGGAGTCCTTAATCTCCCTCACCCTACCTAATGCTTCCTGCTGTCTTGTACGAACTGCTAAAGTTCTTCCTACTGTTTCGCTAAACTCGTGACATTTTTCTCTTTTGCTAGTATAAAGTTTTGCAGCTTTTCTAGCAATGTCTCCTTCGGCTTCACTTTTCACTTTTAACAATTTCAGATATGCATTTTCTACAGGGGTTCCACTCAGAATACATTCCTCTAAACCCTCCTCAGCCTTCAGCACTGTCTCAGCTATTTCCGCATTCTTCCTCTGCTCCTGCTTTCTCCTATATAAACTAAAGCTTAAAGTCTCTCCCCGTACCCCCGACTTAAATGCGTCCCAGACTACCCCCACAGAAGTACTACCCCTATTATTCTCAAAGAATTCTTTTATCCATGACTTCATATGCTCCACATATTTTTCTTCCGATAGCAATGCTCTTTCAAAAGTCCATTGAGTTGTCTGCTTGGTGATTCTTAACTTTCTCACCGTAAGAATTAGCGGGTTATGATCACTTAAAATTCGGGGAAGCCTATCCATCCTGGATTCTGTTAAGATTTCATTTGAAGCAAAAAAATAGTCCAATCTCACGCATATTTTGTGTGGGGCAGAATAATATGTATAGCCCTTATTGCCTGTCATTTGTTTCCCCCATACATCATATAAAGCATTATTTATTGCTAATTCTTGTAGAGCACGACACATCCGCTTCTTTCTGCCACAGTAGCTACCAAATGAGTCTAAGCCCAAACCATCAGCCCCATTGATATTCAAATCCCCAGCCATTATAATTCTCGGAGCCCAAGTAGCCAATTCAACATCCAAATACTGAAAGATCTCCGGGTCATCCTCAGTCGATCCATATACACTTATTAACGTTGTCCACTCCCCATCAATCCTACATTCCACCATTGCCCATCTCCCCCATTGATCTTGTGCCTTTTTCCTCACGCAAATATTTTTATCTCTGGTTAATATAGCCACTCCCCTTTTTTTAACATTTTGATGTGAAGCCACCAAAACCTGAAAACCCAATTGCTTCAAAAGAAACTCTTGTGAACTCAAAACATGTGTTTCCTGAATAAAAATAAAGTCTACATTCATTTGCCTCAATAATAGTGATACCTTGAGTCTTTTTTGGGCTTCATTTAGCCCACATACATTCCATGTTACGTATTTCGTTCCCATAAATAATTCTCTATGGTTCTATTATTTAGCCAGCTACACTCATGTTCGTACTCAAACTTTATCACTCTATATCTTTTTATTTTTATGCTTCTACTTCTTTGCAACCTGGTTTCACTCATCTTATATCTTTTTGTGTCTACTTTTCCTGCCTTTGCTTTCGTTAACAACTTTGTATTTATTTTTTTTTTGTCTTTTCTGGCTTTTTTGCCTTGCCGTGCCCTGTTCCTCCCCACCCTCCCCCACCCCTGGACTGCACCCCTCCCCCCCACCCTCCCTACTGGCAAAGAGGTCAATGATGACCTCTGTCTGACAGCCGATACCCCCCAGAGGACCTCTCCGCTCCCACCCTCCCGAGGTGTCATTTTATACAATCTATATCCTTAATATCATTTTCTTGTACTGCTCCACCCTTATATTCTTCTTCTTACATTTTATTGTTTCTTTTTCTGTGTAACATACTCTGTTTGTCTAATAGCTAATGCTCTCTCATTTTGCGTCCTTCCCTCTCTTTGTGCCTTCGTTTCTTTTAAGTAATTCAGGTACTCTTGTGCCACTACTTCTGAAAAGAAAACCCTGAACTGGCCATTATGGCCAACTTTAAGACGGCATGGAAACATTAAGTACACTTCACAACCCATGTTCTGAAAGGGCGTTATTAGCTGCCTCATTCGCCACCTTCTCTCCACAGTCGTGTGGCAAAAATCCGGACGGGTGAAGAATGTTATATCCTTGTGTGAACGCTTAGCCGTAGGCTTTGCTTTTTTGATTATTTCCTCTCTTAGTAAGAAATTCTCAATATATACTAAGATAGCCCTTGCTTTCTGATTTGTGGCTTTCTTCTGCGTTAAGGGAAACCTATGTGCGCGCTGCACCTCTTTGTCCCAGTCCCACTTATCAAGCTCTGGAAATGCTCCCTTCAGCAACTCTACAACAAACCCCCTTATATCCGATCCTTCCTTCTCTTCATCAACGCCCAGAATTCTTATATTATTCCGTCTCTGTCTGTTCTCAAAGTCTTCAAGTTTCCACAAGACATCAGATGACGTTTTTTCTTGATCATCTCTGAACTCCTGTAACTTTACCACTTCCTCCTCGACTTTGCCTGTCCTCTCCTCAACCTCCGCCAGCCGCTCAGCCATTTCTGTGTACAGTTTATCCACCTTGCGTAGAGACCCTTGTATCTTTTTATTCGCCTGCTCCGCTCTTTGACTCTCCTGGCGAGCCTCTCCCTGGATCTGCTTTAGAGTCGAGAACAAAAGCTCAAAGTTTGCCGCGTTATTATTTTCCTGTATCTGTGGGCATAAGTGTGTCTGGGGCTGTGATCTGTTTGGTTGATCAACACCTCCAACTGCGCCTTCAGGATGCATCTGTGAAGTGGGTGCGTGATCCCAGTCCAGTTTTTTCGCCACCCCGGATTGTATTGCACTCCCTCTTTTCTTTGTTCTTCTACAAGTCCTTCCCTTAACACCCTTTTTTCTACTCAGCTTGGACCCCAGGTTTCGTTTTAGTATAGTATTATGCTCTTGAGTTGGCTCAGACTCTAGTTCTGATGTATCTATCTGTGAGGTCTCTGAATCTGATTCACTTTCCACAGTTGTATCTGCCTTATCAGAGGATAGATTAGGAGTCAACTCATCTGGCCCCTCAGATTCAACTTCTTCCCTATCATCATCGTTACCAGTAAAGAAACAGTCATCACTGGGTGAGCCAGTCACTACTGGGAGAGAAACAGCTTTTCCATCAATATATTGCTCATCTACCCTCCTGTTAATTCCTTGGGAGCTGTCCTGCAGCCCTTCCACAATCATAGTAATGGTGTTGTCCTTACTAACCCCCTCATCTTTCCTGTGTATAAGGGTATATGAAGCGGTTTCATTTGTAGTAGCAACATCACTCATAACGCTAATAATAGGTTCAGACATAATTGTTGCTCCTTTATTGCTATCCAACTGTGAAGGGATCTCTTTTGGGTCAGGAATGCTTTTATTTGAGCCAGACACCCCCTCTTGCTCCTTACCTACCAGCTCTGCCACTGCCATGTGACCAGCGCCTCCCCTCGAGACACCTACAACTAAACTGAGGGTGGCCTGCACCTCAAAAAAAGGAGTCTCTACAATTCAAGTAGTAATAGTGTAAATCCCTTTTTCTAGAAAGAGAATGCGGAGTCCTGATCTGTATCTCAGCTATACCTCATCCTATCTTATAGGAAATCAACAAAAATGTAGAGAGAAATCCATGTCCTCACCTCTCCGTCGTTGCCTCGCTCTGTATCGAGAGCCGAGGGGGAGGTGAAGACAATATGCACATAGCCGCGAGATATATGGCGGCTGCGGACGTGAGAGAGAACCATTCGATACCTGTGAACTGGTTCGTTCTCTCCGCGTCCAATAAAAATGGTGTTATATGAAGAAAAGGCCGTCCGTGTGTTGTTGACACAGAAAAACAAAAGCCGAACCCTGATTGGGCAACAGGATGTCAGGAGCCATCCTATAGGTCCGTACTTAACCAATGAGGGCGAGAGAATACTTTGTTTATGAGCGTCCTCAAACAATGCACCCACGGAATGGTTTCACTCTTTGGAATGCATAAAGTCTAGGACAAAAGCGATCGGCGATAAGGGATCCCAACCGAATGGCAATTTCAGAAAGTTATTTCTAAAAACTCACGCCGCCGCAGTTCAAAAATGCACTGCCAGTGTTACATATTGGAATGCAGTGCGAAACAAAAAAGCATAATAACGGACAAGGGCTGGTGTTTAATCGGGTACAGGCTAGTCGATTGTGACACCACCCGTTTACTGTTCGGTATTGGCGGGCACTAAATAGTTCACTCACTGGTGTTATAGTGTAGACAAGGTTGCTGCTTGTAATAACCAAACTCCGGTAACGCATAAATTAGAAAGGAGAGAGCGTGTTGGTCACTGATTGACTCATAAGGAGCAACAATATTGTTTGTCCAAAAATAAGTTTGAATTCCTGTGAGTGAAAAGTACCTGCAGTGTAGACTGGTGGTGTTCGATAATAAAGGTGCCTGATTCATGTAAACCAGTGCCTAGTGCGATGCATATTCAGACTCATAGATAAGTCAGAATGTGTAATGGTCAATGTGTTGATACATGTGTTTATCGCCTTTTATCTGTGTGAAAGCCGGATCAGTCAGTCTAAGAAAAACAACAAACACACAAAGCAAAACCCACCCTGCTATTGTCAGCGCCTCGTTCTGTAATGCAGAGTGTGAATACAACATTATCTATATTGTGAATAAGGAGTATTCATGCTAGAGTGCTCAGTGACCCTAACCACAGAGGATGTTGTTATACATGGCTGATTTAATAATCTGTGGTCTGGACACATAGTTCTTAAAGCTGTAACCAAGGGATTTCATCATTTAATCCCTCTGTGTCACTTTTTAGTTTAAACACCCATCTCTGTTCCTTTCTAAGTAAAAACTGGGAGATGTCTGTGACGTGGTTGGGTATGTGTGGTTGTTCAAGAATCACCCACTTAAGATTGTCTGCCTGGTGTTTTGCTTCGAGAAAATGGGATGTAAGTCCTTCCACAATCATAGTAATGGTGTTGTCCTTACTAACCCCCTCATCTTTCCTGTGTATAAGGGTATATGAAGCGGTTTCATTTGTAGTAGCAACATCACTCATAACGCTAATAATAGGTTCAGACATAATTGTTGCTCCTTTATTGCTATCCAACTGTGAAGGGATCTCTTTTGGGTCAGGAATGCTTTTATTTGAGCCAGACACCCCCTCTTGCTCCTTACCTACCAGCTCTGCCACTGCCATGTGACCAGCGCCTCCCCTCGAGACACCTACAACTAAACTGAGGGTGGCCTGCACCTCAAAAAAAGGAGTCTCTACAATTCAAGTAGTAATAGTGTAAATCCCTTTTTCTAGAAAGAGAATGCGGAGTCCTGATCTGTATCTCAGCTATACCTCATCCTATCTTATAGGAAATCAACAAAAATGTAGAGAGAAATCCATGTCCTCACCTCTCCGTCGTTGCCTCGCTCTGTATCGAGAGCCGAGGGGGAGGTGAAGACAATATGCACATAGCCGCGAGATATATGGCGGCTGCGGACGTGAGAGAGAACCATTCGATACCTGTGAACTGGTTCGTTCTCTCCGCGTCCAATAAAAATGGTGTTATATGAAGAAAAGGCCGTCCGTGTGTTGTTGACACAGAAAAACAAAAGCCGAACCCTGATTGGGCAACAGGATGTCAGGAGCCATCCTATAGGTCCGTACTTAACCAATGAGGGCGAGAGAATACTTTGTTTATGAGCGTCCTCAAACAATGCACCCACGGAATGGTTTCACTCTTTGGAATGCATAAAGTCTAGGACAAAAGCGATCGGCGATAAGGGATCCCAACCGAATGGCAATTTCAGAAAGTTATTTCTAAAAACTCACGCCGCCGCAGTTCAAAAATGCACTGCCAGTGTTACATATTGGAATGCAGTGCGAAACAAAAAAGCATAATAACGGACAAGGGCTGGTGTTTAATCGGGTACAGGCTAGTCGATTGTGACACCACCCGTTTACTGTTCGGTATTGGCGGGCACTAAATAGTTCACTCACTGGTGTTATAGTGTAGACAAGGTTGCTGCTTGTAATAACCAAACTCCGGTAACGCATAAATTAGAAAGGAGAGAGCGTGTTGGTCACTGATTGACTCATAAGGAGCAACAATATTGTTTGTCCAAAAATAAGTTTGAATTCCTGTGAGTGAAAAGTACCTGCAGTGTAGACTGGTGGTGTTCGATAATAAAGGTGCCTGATTCATGTAAACCAGTGCCTAGTGCGATGCATATTCAGACTCATAGATAAGTCAGAATGTGTAATGGTCAATGTGTTGATACATGTGTTTATCGCCTTTTATCTGTGTGAAAGCCGGATCAGTCAGTCTAAGAAAAACAACAAACACACAAAGCAAAACCCACCCTGCTATTGTCAGCGCCTCGTTCTGTAATGCAGAGTGTGAATACAACATTATCTATATTGTGAATAAGGAGTATTCATGCTAGAGTGCTCAGTGACCCTAACCACAGAGGATGTTGTTATACATGGCTGATTTAATAATCTGTGGTCTGGACACATAGTTCTTAAAGCTGTAACCAAGGGATTTCATCATTTAATCCCTCTGTGTCACTTTTTAGTTTAAACACCCATCTCTGTTCCTTTCTAAGTAAAAACTGGGAGATGTCTGTGACGTGGTTGGGTATGTGTGGTTGTTCAAGAATCACCCACTTAAGATTGTCTGCCTGGTGTTTTGCTTCGAGAAAATGGGATGTAAGTCGAGTGGCTTGCTTACTGCGTCGGATCGTGCTCTTATGCTCTTGAATGCGCAGTTTTATTTTCCTCGTAGTCATCCCTATGTACCTCAACCCACATGGGCACGTGATTTGATATACAACTTTCTCGCTGTTGCAATTAGTATGGCGTTTAAGTAGCCAAGGTCGGGATGTCCTGATGTCAACTGATGAGGTTCTCTTTGTTTGGGGGCAAACTGAGCAGTTCCCGCAAGGGTAATGACCCTGTACAGGCGGAAGATTCCATAAAGTGGATGTGGAGTCTTCTGTAATCTGTCGAGGTCTAGTGTGGACCAACTCGTCCTTCAAATTTGTTCCTCTTTTGAATGAAAAGAGTGGTAGTGGAATCTTCTCACCAGAACTATTCAAAATCTTCCACTTCTGTCTAACGATCTTCTGGAGTTTGGACGAGGAAGTGTTAAATGTTGTGACACACACCAATTGATTCAATGGCGGTTTCTCTACCGGTGCCTCGAGAAGAGATTCGCGATGGTTATTTGATGCCCGTTTGAACGATTTTTTAATGAGACGGCCAGGGTAGCGACGCATCTCTAGTTTGGCTGAAAGGTCCTTAGCTTGAACGCGGAAGTCGGACGTATCCGAACAATTCCTCCTTACTCTCAAAAACTGTCCAAAGGGGAGATTCTCCCTTAATGAACAAGGGTGGTGGCTGTCAAACCTCAAAAGGGAGTTTCGCGCCATGGGCTTCCTGTAGAGGGAGCTAGCTAGATGCCCATCATATGGAAAGATAACTAAATCCAAAAATGGTAGTTTTCCTCTGCTATACTCTAAGGTAAACCTCAAAAAAGGATTTAGGCCATTTAGCCACTTGTGAAAGGCCAGCAAAGACTGTTCACCACCCCGCCATACCACCAAAATGTCGTCTATGTACCTCTTCCACACCACCAAGTGTTGGTGGTGTGGATTGGTGGTATTCAGTACGTGTTGAGTCTCAAAACTGTGGACATAGAGATTCGCCAAGCTTGGCGCAAATTTACTGCCCATTGAGGTCCCGGATATCTGTAGATAAAGGGAATCCTCAAAAGCAAAAAAGTTCTCTGTCATCGCGATCTTAGCCAGTTCTATTATAAAATGAACCGGCGTCATACTGTCCGGAGGAGACTCTTCCAAAAGTTCTTGGATTGTTTGTAATGTCTCCCTCTGAGGTATGCAAGTATACAGTGATTCTACATCAAAGCTAGCTAAGATGTCCGAATCTGTGTTGAACTCAACCCCTGGCAGTAAGCGGAGGACATCCTTGGTGTCCTGAAGATATGATGGCATTTTTTTGACCAACGGATGTAAGAAAACATCCACAAATGATGATAAAGGTTCTAAAAGGGAACCGATCCCTGAAATAATGGGCCGGCCCGGCGGTGGTCTCGTCGGCTTGTGAACCTTGGGTAGTGTGTAGAAGTAAGGAATGGTAGGGAATTTAGCCACCAGATAGGCGGCTTCTTGTGGTGTAATCCATCCCTCCGTGCCTGCTTCTTCTACCAGATGTTTGATCTCATTTGTGAGTCTCGCCGTAGGATCCTCATCAAGCAGGGTGTAGAACTGTGTGTTACCTAGTTGCCTCAGGCATTCTGTGCGGTAAGCTGTGGTGTCTTGGATAACAATGGCCCCACCCTTATCTGCTGGTTTTATCGTGATAGCAGTGTCTCTAGACAGGGTATCAAGTGCAGTCCTTTCTTTTCTCGACAGATTCTGATAACCTTCGTGACTCGAGAACCTCAAAGCCTTCATATCGTGTAGTACTGCAGCTTCGAAAGCACCAACCTTCGGAGGTACCTGCTGGAGCAAGGGCATAAAAGTCGACTTTGCCCTTAGTCCGGTGTTGGTGTCAAGGGTGGTATCCTGTTCCTTATCTTTAAAGAAAAAGTGTAGTCTGACAGTCCTGAAAAAACGCTCCATTTCCTCACGGATTTGGAACGGTTCACCAGCGTTGGTAGGAACAAATCCCAGACCTTTGTTTAGTACTACTTTCTCTAAAGGGGCTAGTACCCGTGTACTTAGGTTCACAACCAGGTCTTCAGTGGTGTTAGATGTAACACTCTTAGGATCAATGTCTTCTGATTCATTCGGAATTACAGATTGTCTGCCCATTGTACTTGACCTTGATTCTGGCCTCTCCGCCTTCCTCGATTCCCTCCCCGGCCCTGGCCTAAAAAAGGGGGCTGATTGTAAGGGTATTGTGGTTGCATGGGGTAGTTTGACATTGGCATAGGGAACTGAGGATAACTCCAGGGGGCAGGTGGCCACCATGGTCCCGCCTGGTACATATTACTGCGTGTGTTGTATCTGCGATTTGGTCGACTGCTTCGACCTCTACCTCTCCTCTGATTAGTCCCGCCGTTGTCTGAATCTGAAGACTCTGCATCTGAGGACGTACCATACGAGGAACCATGTGTATGCTTCTGTTTGTTCACATCAGTGGGAGTATAGTTATCACTGGTATAAGGATATACCTTCTCATGTGAAAACTTTGCCAAATCTTTCTTAAATTTTTCTATTTTAGCAAAGAAAATAGGGTCTTTGTACTCTTTGTTGGCCTTGTTTGAATCTTCTTGCTGTTTTTCAAATTTTTTTGTGGTTAATGTCGTTTTGATCTGCCCTTCTAGGACTTGAATTTCAACTAGAATGGCGTCTGCAATTTTCTTTGCAGTGGCAATAATGAGGATGAGCCAGTCTCTAGTACAGCGCCAGGCTATCAGGGACCAGTCCTTGATGAAAATCTTGTCCGTCAAAAAAAGCCTAGGCGCATTGGTGACTATGAGGCCCGTAGGTGCACACTTTCCATGTAGGTATTCAGCCATTATTTGACCGTGTATTGTGGTTCTAGAGTGACTTTTCTTCAAATTCAGTACTGTGTCCCAGTCACCTACAGTTGGTGGAGTAGGAGTGGGAATTTGGTCTAGCATACTTGGATTGTCAGTTAGAATAGATGCCAAAGTGTCGTCATCAAAACCAAGACCTCCAAAATCCGCCATTGCGTTGTCGCCAAAGAGAAAGAATACGTATGAAAAGCACCAATAAATCAGTGCACAAAAATGGGAGCCCGCAGCCTTGGCTGCACAATAGAATCTAGACACAAAGGGTGAGAGAGGGCCTCAGGGGAGTCGTATTTATAGACCTTTTGGTACCTTGTCCCCCAACTTAACATTAAACAACACGAGAGATACCGAAAGTCTGCATACAGGAACCTATAGAGTGTTCACAACTGTAAGACAAAACCAACAGGTTAATGTGTGGGACATATCTATCCTAGGAGATATGGATGTAGATGTGGACCCACAGGAGAAGAGAAGACTAGAAAGACAGCCTAAAGAGTGCTTGAAAAAATCCCCATCAGCCCGCTCAACAGCGGAGCATCGTCATCTGGGTTATGTGGTTGAAAATTGTGGTGTCCAGTGTGCCCTTCCTTAGGACCAACCCAAGGCTAGCAGGACGGCCTTTTCTTCATATAACACCATTTTTATTGGACGCGGAGAGAACGAACCAGTTCACAGGTATCGAATGGTTCTCTCTCACGTCCGCAGCCGCCATATATCTCGCGGCTATGTGCATATTGTCTTCACCTCCCCCTCGGCTCTCGATACAGAGCGAGGCAACGACGGAGAGGTGAGGACATGGATTTCTCTCTACATTTTTGTTGATTTCCTATAAGATAGGATGAGGTATAGCTGAGATACAGATCAGGACTCCGCATTCTCTTTCTAGAAAAAGGGATTTACACTATTACTACTTGAATTGTAGAGACTCCTTTTTTTGAGGTGCAGGCCACCCTCAGTTTAGTTGTAGGTGTCTCGAGGGGAGGCGCTGGTCACATGGGTCCAGTCCAGTTTTTCCTGGGGCTGACAGGGTTCTTTAGCGCCCACCTTGGAATACTGGCCTACCCCTTTAGGCTGGTACTTGTTGCCCTAAATGACACCATGTCATCTTTTCCTATGACCCCTATGACTGCCACTCCTGTTGTCGCCTTTGTTGAACAAACCTTTTGGTGGACTATTGATAGTCTGATTTTGGTTTGTAAATGAAACGTATGTGTTCCTTTTTTCTTCTTTTTTCTAGTGTGTGGCCTCCTTCACTCTGAGCCAGTGCCAGGTGAGGTGAGGTTGTTCCTCCCTACAATTTGGGTGAGTTGATTACTATAGGATTAATCAGTGCACAAGGCACACATGATAACCCCTTTTTGAATAGCAATAATAATTGTTATCTCTTTCTGCTAATTCTTTACACACAGGAGAAGACACACCATTTTCTCAAATTGAGGATTTGGAGAAAATCAGTAGTTTTCTTACACAGTAAGTAAATGTTGCAGTAGTGCATCATAGGTCCTGAAGAAAGCCTATCCAGGCTGAAACATGTCGACCAATTTACATTCATGGTGAATAGCAATTCCTTGCATGCTATTTTTCACTCTGCTTTTAACCATACCACCTTGATGGTCAGACCCAATAAAGTTTTTCAAATGACATCAAGATAGGTATTTTTAGAACACGTGGGTTACAAGTTTTTGTCCCTTCCTTTCTCACAATCTTTTCGAGCACTGCAACTTAACCCTCTCAGTCTGCACTTTATCATCTTTATTGGTTGAGGGTCAACATTGTGGTCCAAGTTCTGCTAGCCTTGGGTTGGTCCTAAGGAAGGGCACACTGGACACCACAATTTTCAACCACATAACCCAGATGACGATGCTCCGCTGTTGAGCGGGCTGATGGGGATTTTTTCAAGCACTCTTTAGGCTGTCTTTCTAGTCTTCTCTTCTCCTGTGGGTCCACATCTACATCCATATCTCCTAGGATAGATATGTCCCACACATTAACCTGTTGGTTTTGTCTTACAGTTGTGAACACTCTATAGGTTCCTGTATGCAGACTTTCGGTATCTCTCGTGTTGTTTATTGTTAAGTTGGGGGACAAGGTACCAAAAGGTCTATAAATACGACTCCCCTGAGGCCCTCTCTCACCCTTTGTGTCTAGATTCTATTGTGCAGCCAAGGCTGCGGGCCCCCGTTTTTGTGCACTGATTTATTGGTGCTTTTCATACGTATTCTTTCTCTTTGGCGACAACGCAATGGCGGATTTTGGAGGTCTTGGTTTTGATGACGACACTTTGGCATCTATTCTAACTGACAATCCAAGTATGCTAGACCAAATTCCCACTCCTACTCCACCAACTGTAGGTGACTGGGACACAGTACTGAATTTGAAGAAAAGTCACTCTAGAACCACAATACACGGTCAAATAATGGCCGAATACCTACATGGAAAGTGTGCACCTACGGGCCTCATAGTCACCAATGCGCCTAGGCTTTTTTTGATGGACAAGACTTTCATCAAGGACTGGTCCCTGATAGCCTGGCGCTGTACTAGAGACTGGCTCATCCTCATTATTGCCACTGCAAAGAAAATTGCAGACGCCATTCTAGTTGAAATTCAAGTCCTAGAAGGGCAGATCAAAACGACATTAACCACAAAAAAATTTGAAAAACAGCAAGAAGATTCAAACAAGGCCAACAAAGAGTACAAAGACCCTATTTTCTTTGCTAAAATAGAAAAATTTAAGAAAGATTTGGCAAAGTTTTCACATGAGAAGGTATATCCTTATACCAGTGATAACTATACTCCCACTGATGTGAACAAACAGAAGCATACACATGGTTCCTCGTATGGTACGTCCTCAGATGCAGAGTCTTCAGATTCAGACAACGGTGGGACTAATCAGGGGAGAGGTAGAGGTCGAAGCAGTCGACCAAATCGCAGATACAACACACGCGGTAATATGTACCAGGCGGGACCATGGTGGCCACCTGCCCCCTGGAGTTATCCTCAGTTCCCTATGCCAATGTCAAACTACCCCATGCAACCACAATACCCTTACAATCAGCCCCCTTTTTTAGGCCAGGGCCGGGGAGGGAATCGAGGAAGGCGGAGAGGCCAGAATCAAGGTCAAGTACAATGGGCAGACAATCTGTAATTCCGAATGAATCAGAAGACATTGATCCTAAGAGTGTTACATCTAACACCACTGAAGACCTGGTTGTGAACCTAAGTACACGGGTACTAGCCCCTTTAGAGAAAGTAGTACTAAACAAAGGTCTGGGATTTGTTCCTACCAACGCTGGTGAACCGTTCCAAATCCGTGAGGAAATGGAGCGTTTTTTCAGGACTGTCAGACTACACTTTTTTTTTAAAGATAAGGAACAGGATACCACCCTTGACACCAACACCGGACTAAGGGCAAAGTCGACTTTTATGCCCTTGCTCCAGCAGGTACCTCCGAAGGTTGGTGCTTTCGAAGCTGCAGTACTACACGATATGAAGGCTTTGAGGTTCTCGAGTCACGAAGGTTATCAGAATCTGTCGAGAAAAGAAAGGACTGCACTTGATACCCTGTCTAGAGACACTGCTATCACGATAAAACCAGCAGATAAGGGTGGGGGCATTGTTATCCAAGACACCACAGCTTACTGCACAGAATGCCTGAGGCAACTAGGTAACACACAGTTCTACACCCTGCTTGATGAGGATCCTACGGCGAGACTCACAAATGAGATCAAACATCTGGTAGAAGAAGCAGGCACGGAGGGATGGATTACACCACAAGAAGCCGCCTATCTGGTGGCTAAATTCCCTACCATTCCTTACTTCTACACACTACCCAAGGTTCACAAGCCGACGAGACCACCGCCGGGCCGGCCCATTATTTCAGGGATCGGTTCCCTTTTAGAACCTTTATCATCATTTGTGGATGTTTTCTTACATCCGTTGGTCAAAAAAATGCCATCATATCTTCAGGACACCAAGGATGTCCTCCGCTTACTGCCAGGGGTTGAGTTCAACACAGATTCGGGCATCTTAGCTAGCTTTGATGTAGAATCACTGTATACTTGCATACCTCAGAGGGAGACATTACAAACAATCCAAGAACTTTTGGAAGAGTCTCCTCCGGACAGTATGACGCCGGTTCATTTTATAATAGAACTGGCTAAGATCGCGATGACAGAGAACTTTTTTGCTTTTGAGGATTCCCTTTATCTACAGATATCCGGGACCTCAATGGGCAGTAAATTTGCGCCAAGCTTGGCGAATCTCTATGTCCACAGTTTAGAGACTCAACACGTACTGAATACCACCAATCCACACCACCAACACTTGGTGGTGTGGAAGAGGTACATAGACCACATTTTGGTGGTATGGCGGGGTGGTGAACAGTCTTTGCTGGCCTTTCACAATTGGCTAAATGGCCTAAATCCTTTTTTGAGGTTTAACTTAGAGTATAGCAGAGGAAAACTACCATTTTTGGATTTAGTTATCTTTCCATATGATGGGCATCTAGCTAGCTCCCTCTACAGGAAGCCCATGGCGCGAAACTCCCTTTTGAGGTTTGACAGCCACCACCCTCGTTCATTAAGGGAGAATCTCCCCTTTGGACAGTTTTTGAGAGTAAGGAGGAATTGTTCGGATACGTCAGACTTCCGCGTTCAAGCTAAGGACCTTTCAGCCAAACTAGAGATGCGTCGCTACCCTGGCCGTCTCATTAAAAAATCGTTCAAACGGGCATCAAATAACCATCGCGAATCTCTTCTCGAGGCACCGGTAGAGAAACCGCCATTGAATCAATTGGTGTGTGTCACAACATTTAACACTTCCTCGTCCAAATTCCAGAAGATCGTTAGACAGAAGTGGAAGATTTTGAATAGTTCTGGTGAGAAGATTCCACTACCACTCTTTTCATTCAAAAGAGGAACAAATTTGAAGGGCGAGTTGGTCCACACTAGACCTCGACAGATTACAGAAGACTCCACATCCACTTTATGGAATCTTCCGCCTGTACAGGGTCATTACCCTTGCGGGAACTGCTCAGTTTGCCCCCAAACAAAGAGAACCTCATCAGTTGACATCGGGACATCCCGACCTTGGCTACTTAAACGCCATACTAATTGCAACAGCGAGAAAGTTGTATATCAAATCACGTGCCCATGTGGGTTGAGGTACATAGGGATGACTACGAGGAAAATAAAACTGCGCATTCAAGAGCATAAGAGCACGATCCGACGCAGTAAGCAAGCCACTCGACTTACATCCCATTTTCTCGAAGAAAAACACCAGGCAGACGATCTTAAGTGGGTGATTCTTGAACAACCACACATACCCAACCACGTCACAGACATCTCCCAGTTTTTACTTAGAAAGGAACAGAGATGGGTGTTTAAACTAAAAAGTGACACAGAGGGATTAAATGATGAAATCCCTTGGTTACAGCTTTAAGAACTATGTGTCCAGACCACAGATTATTAAATCAGCCATGTATAACAACATCCTCTGTGGTTAGGGTCACTGAGCACTCTAGCATGAATACTCCTTATTCACAATAAAGATAATGTTGTATTCACACTCTGCATTACAGAACGAGGTGCTGACAATAGCAGGGTGGGTTTTGCTTTGTGTGTTTGTTGTTTTTCTTAGGCTGACTGATCTGGCTTTCACACAGATAAAAGGCGATAAACACATGTATCAACACATTGACCAATACACATTTTGACTTATCTATGAGTCTGAATATGCATCGCACTAGGCACTGGTTTACATGAATCAGGCACCTTTATTATCGAACACCACCAGTCTACACTGCAGGTACTTTTCACTCACAGGAATTCAAACTTATTTTTGGACAAACAATATTGTTGCTCCTTATGAGTCAATCAGTGACCAACACGCTCTCTCCTTTCTAATTTATGCGTTACCGGAGTTTGGTTATTACAAGCAGCAACCTTGTCTACACTATAACACCAGTGAGTGAACTATTTAGTGCCCGCCAATACCGTAACAGTAAACGGGTGGTGTCACAATCGACTAGCCTGTACCCGATTAAACACCAGCCCTTGTCCGTTATTGTGCTTTTTTGTTTCGCACTGCATTCCAATATGTAACACTGGCAGTGCATTTTTGAACTGCGGCGGCGTGAGTTTTTAGAAATAACTTTCTGAAATTGCCATTCGGTTGGGATCACTTATCGCCGATCGCTTTTGTCCTAGACTTTATGCATTCCAAAGAGTGAAACCATTCCGCGGGTGCATTGTTTGAGGACGCTCATAAACAAAGTATTCTCTCGCCCTCATTGGTTAAGTACGGACCTATAGGATGGCTCCTGACATCCTGTTGCCCAATCAGGGTTCGGCTTTTGTTTTTCTGTGTCAACAACACACGGACGGCCTTTTCTTCATGTAACACCATTTTTATTGGACGCGGAGAGAACGAACCAGTTCACAGGTATCGAATGGTTCTCTCTCACGTCCGCAGCCGCCATATATCTCGCGGCTATGTGCATATTGTCTTCACCTCCCCCTCGGCTCTCGATACAGAGCGAGGCAACGACGGAGAGGTGAGGACATGGATTTCTCTCTACATTTTTGTTGATTTCCTATAGGATAGAATGAGGTATAGCTGAGATACAGATCAGGACTCCGCATTCTCTTTCTAGAAAAAGGGATTTACACTATTACTACTTGAATTGTAGAGACTCCTTTTTTTGAGGTGCAGGCCACCCTCAGTTTAGTTGTAGGTGTCTCGAGGGGAGGCGCTGGTCACATGGGTCCAGTCCAGTTTTTCCTGGGGCTGACAGGGTTCTTTAGCGCCCACCTTGGAATACTGGCCTACCCCTTTAGGCTGGTACTTGTTGCCCTAAATGACACCATGTCATCTTTTCCTATGACCCCTATGACTGCCACTCCTGTTGTCGCCTTTGTTGAACAAACCTTTTGGTGGACTATTGATAATCTGATTTTGGTTTGTAAATGAAACATATGTTTTCCTTTTTTCTTCTTTTTTCTAGTGCGTGGCCTCCTTCACTCTGAGCCAGTGCCAGGTGAGGTGAGGTTGTTCCTCCCTACAATTTGGGTGAGTTGATTACTATAGGATTGATTAATCAGTGCACAAGGCACACATGATAACCCCTTTTTGAATAGCAATAATAATTGTTATCTCTTTCTGCTAATTCTTTACACACAGGAGAAGACACACCATTTTCTCAAATTGAGGATTTGGAGAAAATCAGTAGTTTTCTTACACAGTAAGTAAATGTTGCAGTAGTGCATCATAGGTCCTGAAGAAAGCCTATCCAGCTGAAACATGTCGACCAATTTACATTCATGGTGAATAGCAATTCCTTGCATGCTATTTTTCACTCTGCTTTTAACCATACCACCTTGATGGTCCGACCCAATAAAGTTTTTCAAATGACATCAAGATAGGTATTTTTAGAACACGTGGGTTACAAGTTTTTGTCCCTTCCTTTCTCACAATCTTTTCGAGCACTACAACTTAACCCTCTCAGTCTGCACTTTATCATCTTTATTGGTTGAGGGTCAACATTGTGGTCCAAGTTCTGCTAGCCTTAGGTTGGTCCTAAGGAAGGGCACACTGGACACCACAATTTTCAACCACATAACCCAGATGACGATGCTCCGCTGTTGAGCGGGCTGATGGGGATTTTTTCAAGCACTCTTTAGGCTGTCTTTCTAGTCTTCTCTTCTCCTGTGGGTCCACATCTACATCCATATCTCCTAGGATAGATATGTCCCACACATTAACCTGTTGGTTTTGTCTTACAGTTGTGAACACTCTATAGGTTCCTGTATGCAGACTTTCGGTATCTCTCGTGTTGGTTAACTTATTGGGTGGTCAACCTCGCTTAATAAATTCTGATTGATTGTCAAAGCTATCTTGGCCTAGTAGCTTTACAAGCTGAGGTCGTACTGGCCTGTTACAAATTGGGCCCCTGTTCTTTGAGAACTGGGTTTTTGGCCATTGGGACTTTGTCACCATTCTTAGTTTTAGCGCTGAAAACTCATCAGTCGAGGCTTCAGCCGACTGAGTTGTCCAGGGAGTACTAAGAGAGTGAGGATTCCAGTTGGTGCAAAATGTTCCAAGATAGGAATCCACCAATTTCCTACCTAAGAGGATAAGAGAAGAGGTTAATGAGTATAGAGTAGACAGACTCACTACCACAACATTGAGGAGGAAAACAGAGGAAAGGGAGGACAGAGGGAGAGGAAACACCACTGCTGCGGACCGTCGGTGCAACGTCAGCATTTGGAGGGTTCCAGCGAGATGCAATATGCATTTCCAACAGCGAAGAATGGTCTTGAAATAAAATAGGGCAAGAAGAATTAACAACCATTAACTTTCTTAAGACAGCAGACTTACCCAGTGCTCCAGGTTATGGTCTGTGACCACCCTGGACAGTGCCAGGAGACCCTCTCTGAGTCGGGGGCATAGGATGCAGCAGGGTATACACTGCAGATCAATCCCAGATTGAACCAGTGCCTAATTTATAAAAATATTAAGTGCCAGTGCCCTTGTCAGGTGAGCACTACAGCTTGCACCACACAGAGACTATTGCCTATTCCTGCCTCCTTGTACATTACTCTCTTGTTTACTGTAATATTTTTGTCCTGCTGTTTAGATTATCCTATCCCTCAATGTACAGTACTTGTATGCTACCGTCCCACCCATGACCCCCTGTTTCTGTAAGCTCTCCTACGTACTAATTTTTCCTCTTTTTGTTTGTTATGTCCTGCTGTAACCTTGTATTACTCTATTGAATCTGTAAAGCGCTCTGATACCCTCACGGGTGATGTTCGCACTCTATAAAACCTTAAAATAAAATAAAATAAAAACATTGCCCCTGCCAATGCTGCCAATAATAGTACCAGCGCAACTACTAACCATCACACTCCTACAAGTGTGATTATTCAGACTATTCCAGGCCCCCAAAGTTATAAGAAGGGCTTAGGCAACAGATAATAGTCCTTTTCAATCTATATTGAATTAATAAGCATCTGTTGTTGTGCTCATCTCTAAATTAGGTATACAGCACCACCAAGTGGCAGACTGTCACATGCACTGGTGTTGACAATTGCGTGCTGGTGCTGAGCATCGGAAACCACCGGCTCAAAGTAAGCACTGGGTTGAACACTCAGCAGCCAGATGCA